>NC_045763.1:87019703-87322733 GCF_008692025.1 Phocoena sinus
TGTGTATTATTTTCTTTGCCTAAGGATAAGGCTGATTTAAATAATGATATGCTTTTCTCAGTCAGTAGATTCACACATTCTTATACATTAATTATTACTAACTACTGGTAAGTACTAAATATATCGATAGGTGTAGCCTTTAAAATTTTATCGATAAAGGGCCTAAAAATGTTAAAGTTTGCTGCTTTTTTCTAATCCAAAACTGTATAAGGATGCAACCCTCTACTGCATAAATTATTCCACTTTGAAAACATTCACTTAAATGCTTTCTGTACTTTATAAAGAATCAATCTGAACTTTAATATGTAGTTTATTTTCTACTAAGTATGTCCACTTGCATTGTGAGTACAAAGTCATAATATCAAATTAAACTCAGGTATTGTATTTAGGGAAATGTTTCTGTATTTAAAAATTCAAGAAGAATCTTATTCCCAGCACCAGTAAGTTACAATAAGTGATTTTTTTTTGACACGGCTTTGATTCCAGGATTATGTGCAAATAAAATTCATTGTCTCTCTAACTTTGAGTTGAGGCATATGTCCTCATTCACATACATCCAGAAATCACAAAACAATTAATAATGCCGACATAAGAATAAGTAAGTTTGTGATTATTAAATGAAATAGACACTCTGTAGTATTTCTATTTTTGATGCTTCTTAGACAAAACACAATGAAAACTCTATGCCATTCCCCCTCCATGGGACAGAAGAAATAGAAGGAAATTAAAGACTCATTTGTAATAATAGGTTTTATCCAGTAGTTTAATAACACTTATTTATAGGTCAGAAAAATCTTTCCATTATAATATTTATGCCCTAATTAAAATACATGATAGATATTTAAACATGACTTCAAAAATAATTTCTTACCTTATCAAGAGAGAAAGTTTTGGTCAGAGCAAAGCCCCATCCAGCTTCAAAAGCTCTACGAATCATTGATGAACTGCTAGTTGGAGTTGCACTGGCAAGACCAAAAGGATTTGTAAACTTCAATCCAGCCATTTCCACACTAATGTCCACCAGATCAATAGGAGTATAAAAGAGGGGTAGTTGAGGCGTGGCAGAAACTGAAGCTCCATATTGTGACTGCGAAAAAACAAACAGCCAATAATTATTCTTGTATCACATGTGATTTTTCCATATAATCTTTTACAAAAATCACTTCAACACAGCATTTAAATTAATATAGATTACATCGGTCTGTTTGGAATGATGAAAATTAGCAAAAAAGTCAGTTAGCAGAGAACCAAATTCATATAATATCATCTTTTTCTAATTTAAAAAGTAGTTTAGAGAGTACTAATGGAAATAATATCAATTAAATAAACAATACAACTACACTTAAAACATTCTGAGATTCAAACACAAAAGGGAATAATTTCAGAATTTATCTCCTTGGTCCCATTAGCCCAACCTTTTTGTACTTAATTTGTGGAAATGTCTTTAGTGCTCAGAGATAAGGGCAACAGCAAGTCAGGAGTCCTAAATTCAATTTCCAGTAACCTGACTCTATTTATGAGATTTTAGGAAAGCCACCTAACACATCCTTTCCTTTTCTTCTTTACCGTTTTCAGTACAGCAGCATGAATGCTGGTTGCCTAATTTCCTACCTCCTAGGGATCCTGGAAAATGCAGGAGATCAAAAGCCACAGGGAGACATCTAATTGGGAAAGTGGGTAATGTACTCATGTGCATGAGGGGACTTTCTTCAGAAACCAAACAGGTACCAAACGGTATAGAAATTTCAACTGTAATCTCTCAAAACTGTAAAACTACCTTTGTTAAATGAACATAGTTAAAAGCAACTTTGCATTACTGGAAAGATTCAATCAAAAAATGCTTTACAAAGCGCATGGCCCACTGAAACACAGTAGGTGCTTGCTAAATGTTGTCTCTCTGATTGCAGAGGTTATTGAACATTTCATCAGGTCTTTTGTTTGTAAAATGTCTCTGTCTCTGAGGAGCTTCAAGATGGCGGAAGGTAAGACGTGGAGATCACCTTCCTCCCCACAAATACATCAGAAATACATCTACGTGTGGAACAACTCCTACAGAACACCTTCTGAACGCTGGTAAAAGGCCTCACACCTCCCAAAAGGCAAGAAACACCCCACATACCTGGGTAGGGCAAACGAAAAAAGAAAAAACAGAGACAAAAGAATAGGGACAGGACCTGCACCAGTGGGAGGGAGCTGTGAAGGAGGAAAGGTTTCCACACACTAGGAAGCCCCTTCACGGGCGGAGACAGCAGGTGGCAGAGGGGGAAGCTCAGAACCACAGAGGATAGCACAGCAACAGGGGTGCAGGGGGCAAAGCGGTGAGATTCCCACACAGAGGATCGGTGCCGACCAGCACTCACCAGCCCGAGAGGTTTGTCTGCTCACCCGCTGAGGTGGGCGGGTCTGTGAGCTGAGGCTCGGGCTTCGGTCGGAGCACAGGGTGAGGACTGGGGTTGGCGGCGTGAACACAGCCTGCAGGGGGTTAGTGCGCCACGGCTGGCCAGAAGCCAGTCCGGGGAAAAGTCTTGACTTGCCGAAGAGGCAAGAGACTTTTTCTTCCCTCTTTGTTTCCTGGTGCGCGAGGAGAGGGGATTAAGAGCACGGCTTAAAGGAGCCCCAGAGACGGGCGTGAGCTGCGGCTATCAGAGCGTACCCCAAAGACAGGCATGAGACGCTAAAGCCGCTGCTGCCGCCACCAAGAAGCCTGTGTGCGAGCACAGGTCATTATCCACACCTCCCTCCCGGGAGCCTGTGCAGCCCGCCACTGCCAGGGTCCCGTGATCCAAGGACAACTTCCCTGACAGAACACATGGGGTGCCTCAGGCTGGTGTAACGTTATGCCAGTCTCTGCTGCCACAGGCTCACCCCACATCCGCACCCCTCCCTCCCCCCGGCCTGAGTGAGCCAGAGCCCCCGAAGCAGCTGCTCCTTTAACCCCATCCTGTCTGAGCAAAGAACAGATGCCCTCAGGCGACCTACAAGTTGGCGGGGGGGGGGGGGGGGGGGGGCGCGAATCCAAAGCTGAACCTCGGGAGCTGTGCGAACAAAGAAGAGAAAGGGAAATCTCTCCCAGCAGCCTCAGAAGCAGCGGATTAATCTCCACAATCTACTTGACGTACCCTGCGTCTCTGGGATACCTGAATAGACACGAATCACCCCAAATTGAGGAGGTGGACTTTGGGAGCAACGATATATATATATTTTTTCCCTATTTCTCTTTTTGTGAGGGTGTATGCGTATGTTTCTGTGTGTGATTTTGTCTGTATAGCTTTGCTTTTACCATTTATCCTAGGGTTCTGTCTGTCCACTTTTTTTTTTTGTAATACTTTTCAGCATTTCTTATCATTGGTGATTTTGTTTTTTGGTTTGGTTGTTCTTTCTTTTTTTATTACATTAACATATTTTTTGTAACTATTTTTTGTTTTTTATTATAATATTGTTTTAAAAATCTTTTTCTTTCTGCCTTTTATTCTGAGCTGTGTGGATGACAGGTTCTTGGTGATCCAGCCAGGCCTCAGGGCTGTGCCTCTGAGGTGGGAGAGCCAAGTTCAGCACATTGGTCCACCAGAGACCTCCCAGCTCCACGTAATATCAAATGGCGAAAATCTCCCAGAGATCTCCATCTCAACACCAAGACCCAGTTCCACTCAATGATCAGCAAGCTACAGTGCAGGACACCCTATGCCAAACAACTAGCAAAACAGGAACATAACCCCACCCATTAGCAGAGAGACTGCCTAAAATAATAATAAAGCCATAGACACACCAAAACACACCACCAGACATGGACCTGCCCACCAGAAAGACAAGATCCAGCCTCATCAACCAGGACACAGGCATTGGTCCCCTCCACCAGGAAGCCTAAACCTACTGAACCAACCTTAGCCACTGGGGGAAGACACCAAAACAAATGGAACTACAAACCTGCAGCCTGCAAGAAGGAGACCTCAAACACAGTAAATTATGCAAAATGAGAAGACAAAGAAACACATAGCAGATGAAGGAACAAGGTAAAAACCCACCAGACCTAACAAATGAAGAGGTAATAGGCAGTGTACCTGAAAAAGAATTCAGAATAATGATAGGAAATATGATCCAAAATCTTGGAAATAGAATGGAGAAAATAGAAGAAACGATAACAACATCTAGAAGAACTAAAGAGCAAACAAACAATCATGAGCAACACAATAAATGAAATTAAAAATTCTCTAGAAGGGATCAATAGCAGAACAACCGAGGCAGAAAAACGGATAAGTGACCTAGAAGATAAAATAGTGGAAATAACTACTGCAGAGCAGAATAAAGAAAAATAAATAAATAAAAAGAATTGAGGACAGTATCAGAGAACTCTGGGACAATATTAAACACACCAACATTTGAATTATAGGGGTCCCAGAAGAAGAAGAGAAAAAGAAAGAGACTGAGAAAATATTTGAAGAGATTATAGTTGAAAGATTCCCTAATATGTGAAAGGAAATAGTTAATCAAGTAAGTCCAGGAAGGACAGAGAGTCCCATACATGATAAATCCAAGGAGAAGTATGCCTTCAAGACACATATTAATCAAACTATCAAAAATTGAATACAAAGAAAAAAATATTAAAAGAAGCAAGGGAAAAACAACAAATAACATACAAGGGAATCCCCATAAGGTTAACAGCTGATCTTTCAGCAGAAACACTGCAAGCCAGAAGGGAGTGGCAGGACGTATTTAAAGTGATGAAAGGGAAAAACCTACAACCAAGATTACTCTGTCCAACAAGGATCTCATTCAGAGTTGATGGAGAAATTAAAAACCTTAAAGACAAGAAAAAGATAAGAGAATTCAGCACAACCAAGCCAGTTTTAAAACAAATGCTAAAGGAACTTCTCCAGGCAGGAAACACAAGAGAAGGAAAAGACCTACAATAACAAACCCAAAACAAGAAGAAAATGGTAACAGGAACATACATATCAATAATTACCTTAAATGTAAATGGATTAAATGCTCTAACCAAAACACATAGACTGGCTGAAGAGATACAAAAACCAGAGCTGTATATGCGCTGTCTACAAGAGACCCACTTCAAACCTAGGGGCACATACAAAGTGAGGGGATGGAAAAAGATATTCCATGCAAATGGAAATCAAAACAAAGCTGGAGTAGCAATTCTATATCAGACAAAATAGACTCTAAAACAAAAACTATTATAAGAGACAAAGAATGATGCTACATAATGATCAAGGGATCAATCCAAGAAGAAGATATAACAATTGTACATATTTATGCACCAAACATAGGAGCACCTCAGTACATAAGGCAAACACTAACAGCCATGAAAGGGGAAATCGACAGTAACACAATCATAGTAGGGGACTTTAACACCCCACTTTCACCAATGGACAGACCATCCAAAATGAAAATAAATAAGGAAACACAAGCTTTAAATGCTACATTAAACAAGATAGACTGAATTGATATTTATAGGACATTCCATCCAAAAAAAATCAGAATACACTTTCTTCTCAAGTCCTCATGGAACATTCTCCAGGATAGATCATATCCTGGGTCACAAATCAAGCCTTGTTAAATTTAAGAAAATTGAAATCATATCAAATATCTTTTCTGACCACAATGCTATGAGACTAGATATCAATTACAGGAAAAATCTGAAAAAAATACAAACACAGGAGGCTAAACAATACACTACTTAATAACCAAGAAATCACTGAAGAAATCAAAGAGGAAATCAAAAAATACCTAGAAACAAATGACAATGAAAACAGGACGACTCAAAACCTGTGGGATGCAGCAAAAGCAGTTCTAATAGGGAAATCTATAGCAATACAATCCTACCTTAAGAAACAAGAAACATCTCAAATAAACAACCTAACCTTACACCTAAAGTAATTAGAGTAAGAAGAACAAAAAGATTCCAAAATTAGAAGGAAAGAAATCATCAAGATCACATCAGAAATAAATGAAAAAGAAATGAAAGAAACAATAGCAAAAATCAATGAAACTAAAAGCTGATTTTTTGAGAAGATAAACAAAACTGATAAACCATTAGCCAAACTCAACAAGAAAAAAATGGAGAAGACTCAAATCAACAGAATTAGAAATGAAAAAGGAGAAGTAACAACTGACACTGCAGAAATACAAAGGATCATGAGAGATTACTACAAGCAACTATATGACAATAAAATGGACAACCTGGAAGAAATTGGACAAATTCTTAGAAAAGCACAACCTTCCGAGACTGAACCAGGGAAGAAGTAGAAAATATACACAGACCAATCACAAGCCACTGAAATTGAAACTGTGATTAAAAATCTTCCAACAAACAAAACCCAGGATCAGATGGCTTCACAGGCGAATTCTATCAAACCTTTAGAGAAGAGCTCACACCTATCCTTCTCAAACTCTTCCAAATACAGCAGAGGGAGGAACACTCCCAAACTCATTCTACGAGGCCACCATCACCCTGATACCAAAACCAGACAAAGATGTCACAAAAACAGCAAAAACTACAGACCAATATCACTGATGACCTTAAGATGCAAAAATCCTCAACAAAATACTAGCAAACAGAATCCAACAGCACATTAAAAGGACCATACACCATGATCAAGTGGGGTTCATCCCAGGAATGCAAGGATTCTTCAATATACGGAAATCAATCAATGTGACACACCATATTAACATATTGAAGGAGAAAAAACTATATGATCATCTCAATAGATGTAGAGAAAAGCTTTCGACAAATTCAGCACCTATTTATGATAAAAAACCTCCAGAAAGTAGGCATAGAGTGAACATATCTCAACATAATAAAGGCCATATATGACAAGCCCACAGCCAACATCATCCTCAAAGGTGCAAAAACTGAAACTATTTCCACTTAGTTCAGGAAGAAAGACAAGGTTGCCCCACTCTCATCCACTACTATTCAACATAGTTTTGGAAGTTTTAGCCACAGCAATCAGAGACGAAAAAGAAATAAGAGGAATCCAAATTGGAAAAGAAAATAAAGCTGTCACTGTTTGCAGATGACATGATACTATACATACAGAATCCTAAACATGCTACCAGAAAACTACTAGAGGTAATCAGTGAATTTGGTAAAGTAGCAGGATACAAAATTAATGCACAGAAATCTCTTGCATTCCTATACACTAATGATGAAAAATCTGAAAGAGAAATTTAGGAAACACTACCATTTACAATTGCAGTAAAAAGAATAAAATACCTAGGACTAAACCTACCTAAAGAGACAAAAGAACCGTATGCAGAAAATTATAAGACACTGATGAAAGAAATTAAAGATGATACAAATAGATGGTGAGATATACCATGTTCTTGGATTGGAAGAATGAACATTGTGAAAATGACTCTACTAACCAAAGCAATCTACAGATTCAATGCAATCCCTATCAAACTACCACTGGCATTGTGTCACAGAACTAGAACAAAAAAAATTCACAATTTGTATGGAAACACAAAAGACCCCGAATAGAAAAAGCAATCTTGAGAATGAAAAATGGGGCTGGAGGAATCAGGCTCCCTGACTTCAGACTATACTACAAAGCTACAGTAATCAAGACAGTATGGTACTGGCACAAAAACAGAAATATAGATCCATGGAACAAGATAGAAAGCTCAGGGATAAACCCACACACATAATAGTCCACCTTATCTTTGATAAAGGAGGCAAGAATATTGAATGGAGAAAAGACAGCCTCTTCTAAAGTGGTGCTGGGAAAACTGGACAGGTAACATGTAAAAATAAAGAAATTAGAACACTCCCTAACAGCACACACAAAAATAAACTCAAAATGGATTAAGGACCTATATGTAAGGCCAGAAAATATCAAACTCTTAGAGGAAAACATAGGTAGAAACCATCTATGACATAAAATCACAGGAAGATCCTTTTTGACCCACCTCCTAGAGAAATTGGGAAATAAAAGTAAACCAAATGGGAATCTAATGAAAACTTAAAGCTTTACACAGGCAAAGGAAACCATAAACAGATGAAAGACAACTCTCAGAATGGGAGAAAATATTAGCAATTGAAGCAACTGACAATAGATTAATCTCCAAAATTTACAAGCAGCTCATACAGCTCAATATCAAAAAAACAAACAAGCCCAGTCCAAAAATGGGCAGAAGACTAATAGACATTTCTCCAGCAAAGATATACACATTGCCAACAAACACATGAAAGAATGCTCAACATCATTAATCATTAGAGAAATGCAAATCAAAACTACAATGCGATATCATCTCACACTGGTCAGAATGGCTCTCATGAAAAAATCTACAAACAATAAATGCTGGAGAGGGTGTGGAGAAAAGGGAACCCTCATACACTGTTGGTGGGAATGTAAATTGATACAGCCACTATGGAGAACAGCATGGAGGTTCCTTAAAAAACTAAAAATAGAACTACCATACGACCCAGCAATCCCACTACTGTGCATATACCCTGAGAAAACTGTAATTCAAAAAGATTCATGTACCACAATGTTCATTGCAGCTCTGTTTACAATAGCCAGGACTTGGAAGCAACCTAAGTGTCCATCGACAGATGAATGGATAAAGAAGATGTGGCACGTACATACGATGGAATATTACTCAGCCATAAAAAGAAACAAAATTGAGTTATTTGTAGTGAGGTGGATGAACCTAGAGTGAAGTACAGAGTGAAGTAAGTCAAGAAAGAGAAAAACAAATACCGCATGTTAACACACATATATGGAATCTAAAAAAAAAAAATGGTCATGAAGAACCTAGGGGCAAGACGGGAATAACGACGCAGACCTACTAGAGGATGGACTTGAGAACATGTGGAGGGGCAAGGGTAGGCTGGGACAAAGTGACAGAATGGTAGTGTATATATGGACATATATACACTACCAAATGTAAAATAGATAGCTTGTGGGAAGCAGTCACATAGCACAGGGAGATCAGCTCAGTGCTTTATAACCAGCTAGAAGGGTGGGCTAGGCAGTGTGGGAGGGAGGGAGACACAAGAGGGAAGAGATATGGGGATATATGTATATGTATAACTGACTCACTTCGTTATAAAGCAGAAACTAACACACCATTGTAAAGCAATTAGACTCTAATAAAAATGTTAAAAAAAAAAAGTATCTGTCTCTCTCCTTCTCTTCCTCCTTTCCTTTCTCTCTGTTTATCTCCGAAAGACAAATAATACTGGCAAATATAAAGAGGGTGAATTTTCTTAGCCAAAGTGGTTACTGAATGGACAGGTCTAGTTAATTGTAAGTTAGAACTCTTTTCTCTTGTGAATCATCACTCAAAAGTTGTTTGAGCAGAACTTTAATTTTACAGGAGTGTGTCTTATGTAGATAAAGATTGCCATGACCTGCATAAAAATTATTTCTAGACCTCCACCATTTATAATGCAAAGTTAAGTTCACGTAATATGTAAAAAGGCATCAAACTTGTCAGTTGAAAGACTAATGTGTCTCTGGTGCCTGCAAAGAGTACCTGATGGTATCTAGCCTTCAGCTGTGGCAGGCATCTTCTGCCAACAATGTTCTGGGTTTCAAGGGACATTTCTGAATGTTGTGCAGTCCTATTGTGAGCATAATGTCTTCTGTTCTCACGTGGGTGGCAATACTATTAAAAGGATTATTAGCAAAGGCAAAAGTTATAATGTATAATATAAGGAAGTGAGGGATAATTGAGTCATGTTAATTTGAGGTGTGTGTCTGTGTCTGTGTGAGTATGTACAGGGATAGGTGAGGAAATAAACACCTTCAGTGAGATTTTCTTAGCTCTGAATAATCATAATTTAAATTGAATCAAGGAACTTCAAGGTTAGACTATGGAAGAATTTCCTGACACCCCAATTTGGTTAACACCAGGGAAATTTTAGAAGCCCCTTCCATGTTTGAGGAGCCTTAGAAACTTTGGGCAATCTTCTAATGATGATAGCAGAAATACTTATGTTCCCATGTTCATTATTAGGTGAGGTGAATGACTCCACATTTTCTCCTTTTTTCATGGCTTTGTACTGAAATAACTAATCTCTTCAATCTCACAGATGAATTTTAGTTTTTCAGTAATTATAGCTATATAGCATTAGACAATAGCCCAAGGACATAGATATATATGTGTAGTTTAACTTGCATTTCTTAATTTACGTAGTTTTAAATACATAAAGCATTGCTTTGGAATTCTTAAGAAGGCTGCTGCCTTAATATTTAGAAAGGGAATGATGTGGCCAAACTCTGCAAGATTTTCCTTAAGCTTCAAAACAAAATTGAAAAGCAAAAAACAAAACAAATAACAAAAAAATCAATATACACACAAATGTCAAATGAGCAGTATACTTTCTTATAAAAATGTATATTTTATTTCATTGACAAAACTACTACTGATGTATATGCAGATATGACATAACCTAAAATCTTTAGTTGTAATAGGCAGTCTTTTTTCATATTGTACATACAGGGCTATTTTTTTGTTTTGTCTTTGTGCCTTTTTACCACAGTGTGGTGCTACAGCAAACCAGTCTGGTCAACCTCACACTATACTCAAGCCTTAATGTACGCTTCATTTTCTGAAATTTAAAAGCTTGTTCCCCTCTGCACCCTTGCTCAGGGAACTTAAGCATCTCAGATTTCAGCTCTCACCACAAGGCTAGTTCCTCCCAAATCCAAATTGCAACCTCCAAATTCAGATTTCCAAGAGACTTCAAGACCTTTGGATGTGGATGCTTTGTCGTTAATTCAAACTCAACTCCTTCAAAATGTACCTCATCGTACATTCCCTTCTAAAGAATATGTTATTCAGATTTTCAATTTCAGACTGTATTATTTTTCCAGTCATCTGATAGTGTTAGTAAGCAATGAATGTAAGAAACAACCTAGATGTTGAATAATGAGGACTAGCTCCCCAATGATGCAACTGTACAAAGAATGTTATACTGGCTCAGGAATGACACAGAAAAAAAGAATGTATTGACATAGAAGAGTGATTATCCTGTAATAAGTGAAAAAATTAGTGATGAACAAAACAGACAAGGTCTCTGGAGCTTACATACAGAAAAATGTAAATAAAACTACCCACCAACCAACTGAACACAAAATTAAAACCACAGATCATTCATCACACTGCCACTTGTCTCCATGCATTATCTTAGGTATTCCGACTAGCTTGAAATATAACCTAACACTTTCTTCACCCATCAAGCTCCTAATCATCCTTCCAAACTCAACTCATTCATGCAAGAATATGCTTCCTGGGGCATTTCCTTAATAGACTTCATATAGTTGTCTAAAGTAGCTGACTCTTTTCTTTGATATTTTATCATTTAAAATATGGCTGTACCTCAGTAGTCATCATACTGTGCAGTACATGTTGATTTTCTCTTCAAACAGAGCATAAGCTCCTTGAAGGCAGAGACTATAACCTATTCAAATTAGTATCTCCATTAGAATTTGAAATATTTGCAAAATATATGTTTAGATTACATTATATATAAAATACTTACTCTTAAAGGCAAATCTGCCCCTTGTAGAGACAAAGATAAATAAAATCACTTTCCCATAAGGCAACTCTCATTATTTATATCTTTATAATTATTTTTAATACACAATGCTTTTTGACATTCTCATTGTCCTTTGTTGGATATCTCATTTACCTTATATTTTCTGAAACTGAGGAGTCTGCTAAAGTAGTTAAAAGGGTTAAATACAGGAACTTGAATTTTAAAAAATTTCCCCCTTCTCTCCACTCTCTAATTCAGGAATCAACTTATAATCTGAATATCACCACAATCTCTCTGGTTGTTCAAAATGCACTTAATAGGAACCAAAAGAAAACTACAGAATCAAAAGAGACTGAAGTGATAAAGAACTGAGATCAGGATGCAGGGCAAGGGTAAAAATAGAGATTAAGGAAAAACTAAATATTCAGCAGATTTTTAGAGAGTAAAAATAAAAAGTAACACTTCTTTTATAAAAGCCATTGTCAGCCACATGAGATATTGAGAATGAGAGAGATGTCTAAAGATGATTTTTGTAAAAATTTCCTTTTTCCCCCTCAGAATTTTTAAGGGGAGACTGAGAAAAGATTTTAGTTACTTACAGTTCAATCTAAAAAAAATAACTCGATGACATGCATAGACCATGAGTGTTCCCAAATTTATATGAGTTACACTTAAATGTTCTCATTTCATTTCCATCTACAAAATCCTTCGAGGAGCTTCACTACCTGCAGAATACAGCATAATCTCTTCAGCACTATACAACCCCAGTTGTGATCTGGGCTCTTCCCTTTCCCTACACTTTCTAATCACATCTTTCACCCTTTCTAATCTCATCTACTACCATTCCCTCACAACATCTTATGCTTCAGTTTATTAAACCACTTATAATTTCTCAAACAAAACAATGTCATTAATGCATCTATGCATTATGACTTTTTATTTTTCCTAAAATGTTACCTCCTGCCTGGCTTTTCTGCTCTGAAAATTCCAACTAATCCTGCAAGAGTCAGTCTTGCTGTCATCTCCACCAGGAAACTTCCCCAGCTACCCACAAGCTCACTTGTTCCCTTATCATACTCTGTACTTGGTTGCTTACATGTATGTGTCTCCCATCTAATTTACTTTCAGCACCAAGCATAAGACTTAACAGAAAGATGCTTAAAATATTTGTTGAATGCATCAGACTACTGTCCATGGGTACTTAGCCTCTTTTTTACATCAGTTCCCATAAGATGATAATCAGTTTAGATGAAATAATCATTAACTGTATTCCAGATATTTAAAAAGTCCAATATTCTATTATTTTAATGTAGAGTAACATTCGACTCTTACCTCTGGAAGACTACTGAATTTATTAGCAAAGCCTCTCAAAAGAGCCATCTAGTAGGAATGGTAAATAACTGTTCTAGGCAATCAAGTTCCTTATGTAAATACAGGCATTCTATAATTCAGTCACACAAAGTGACGTAAAAATTCACCTCACAATTTTGCTAGGATCCAGCTTAAAATAACACATTTTTCGGCCCTCCATGACTTTTAACTTCCAGATTCAAATGGACTCCTTTGGTTCCAGGTAACAGAAACTAGGTTCAAAAGATTATTATGAGGGTATAGAAGTATCTCATGTAACAGCAGGAAAACAGCAAGGCATCCAGGAAGAGCTGGGGATCCTCATGGAAAGCCATAGGATCTATCTCTTGCTCTCTCTTCTGTGTGCATCTAGGTTTATTCTGTCTCTGCAAATTGACTTCCTCTGCTTCATTATCCAGAATGGTTGATATTTTATAGGTCTAGCCCAGACATTTTTAACTCTACATTTTAAAACATTTGGAGAGTTTTTTTTTAAATTCTGATGTTTTGGCAAGAAAGACTCCATGCTAATTACATCAGAATTGCTCTGAGTAGGACTCAAGCACTGTAATTTTTAAAAATCTCTCCAGGAGATTGCACTGTGCATCCAAGCTTGAAAATCATTTCTTTAGCCGTATTAATGGTTCTCCTAATTCTTATTCTCAAGTGAGACATTCAGGTTTAGCCACCATCATCTTAAATGTCTACATTTTTCATATAAGCTGGGCACATACTCTAAAAAGTGCTTAACTGCTTAAAAGGCACTAGTTCTGACAACCATCAATACATTTTCCAAATATTAAGGCCCACTGTAAAAACAGGTCACTTACTTTATTCTCAAAATGAACAAGATACTTGTCTATTTGCAAATAATACTTATGCTGGGCCCAGTGATAAGTGTTTTGTACTTATTCTCTCTTTTTGATCACAACTTTTCAAGTTAGGCACCATTCTCCTATTGAAGATGAGAAAAGTGAGGTTCAAAGAAAGTAAATTACTTGTCCAAAGATAAGCAGCTAATACGTGGTAGAGCAAGATCTGAATTCAGAGCTTTCCCTTACTACATTATATCAAGTTGCCCTTATTTACATAAACATTGTTTTTCTAAAGTATTAATGCCCTCAAAATAGGAAACTGACTTAAAAATTATTCATGATGGTTTGATTAAACACACACACAACACATGTACACATACACTTTAAAATCTATTATCAAAAATAAAAAGTAGGGCTTCCCTGGTGGTGCAGTGGTTAAGAATCTGCCTGCCAACGCAGGGGAGATGGGTTTGAGCCCTGGTCTGGGAAGATCCCACATGCCGCAGAGCAACTAAGCCCGTGCTTACTAGAACTACTGAACCTGCGCTCTAGAGCCCGTGAGTCACAACTACTGAGCCCGTATGCCACTACTGAAGCCCATGTGCCTGGAGCCTGTGTGCCTGGAGCCCATGCTCCACAACAAGAGAAGCCACCACAATGGGAACCCCACGCACCGCCACAAAGAGTAGCCCCTGCTCACGGCAACTAGAGAAAGCCTGTGCACAACAATGAAGACCCAACGCAGCCAAAAATAAAATTAATTAATTAATTAATTAAAAAAAAAAAAAAAAAACACTGGCGAACAGACTCTTATACCTAAGGTCCAAATTAAAAAAAAAAAAGAGAAGTATATACCAGTCAGATATTAATGAGATAATCAATCATAATGCCTTTCATTTGAGAATAGAAATAAAAACAAGTACAATGTTACACTACAATGACCTATTATTTTATTATTACTCTTTATCACTGGTATTCTTCTATTATACCTGGCTGGGTCATGGAATCACAGACAGAGAAATTTTCATATATAATTGTTATTCTGTTGAGGGAAAAGCAAATCACATCATAATTATGAATCCCAATTTCACTTTTTCCCTAATTTGCTTTAGTAGAATGATTTTTTTTAAGAAAGCACTGTTAAAGGCAAGACTATTGGTAGTGTTATGTTTGATTGAAGAAGAGAAAATAACTATCACTATGTTGCTTCTAATTTAAAATCCTCAAACAGCTTTCACTTACTCATTTTATTTATATTTCATTGTGATATAACTATAATGGTCCCTATCTTGGGGTACAGCTGTTCTAGAAGCATCCATTCTGAGATTATTTTAAGGCAAAGAATAAATAACATTGTGCAGCTACTTACAGCTAGATTAATTCATAGGTTGGATTAATGCATTAATTAACTCCAGCTCAGTTACTTTGCCCTTTGAAGAAATATCCGAGGGAAAAAAACTTACAAGGCAGAAATTAATTTGGATTAGCTGTTTCCATGATGGAAAAGCCTAGGTACAGTGATTATAATTATAACATAAAATCAGATTTCATTTCTCCATTTTGAGAAATTATTATTTATAATGAAAATTTTAGAAAGATATGAGTCTATAAAAAAGTTTCTAAAAAATAATGATCCCATTTTATTCACTTATTTAAAGGAGTATATTCACATTGCTTTTAATAAGATATTTGTAACCTGAACACAAAATAAGGCTACAAAATTAAATGATATTAACTCAAATCAATGTGATCTTTTTCTCCACCTAAACCCTATCTTCACCCCTAACTACCAGCTGTTAAGCAACTTAAAGTAGTATCATGCAAACATTCCTCTGTTCTTCAATAAAAAAACTATTCCTCCCTTAGTTTTTCCCATTTACTTTATTATGACACTGCTTAAGCCAAAAAGCTGTGAATCATTCTTGATATTGTTCTCTCTCATTCCCCATTTCTCTTCCACCAGCAAATCTAATGACAGTGTCTCCAAAATATATGAATCCAAGCGCTTCCATCCATTTTCACTGCCACCATTATCTCTTACTGGGACTATTTCTTACTGGTTTCCCCAGTTTCCCCATTTTCCTTGCCTCCTACTGAAATCCACTCTTTACTTTGCACCAGAATAGCCTTTTAAATACATAAATTTGTTTAAAAATTTTCATTGGCTTCTCATTGCATTTTGTTAATATTCAAACTCTTTATTATAGGCTACAAGATCCTTCATGATTTGGTCCTGTGTCCCTATCCAAACTTACCTTATTCCACTCTCTATATAAATATACATATCAGTCACATGTGATTTCCACCAAACTCTATCTTTCCCTGGGGGTCTGCATGTACTCTTCTCTCTACCTGGCATGTTTTGTTGTTGTTGTTTTTTTCTTTAATTCTTCAGTTTCCATGTAAAACTTTACTCCCATTTCCAAGTATCTGCACTTTTGGCAACTGCTATGGACTGAACTGTGTTCTCCCCAAATTCATATATTGAAGCCCTAACCCCCAAGGTGATGGCATTTAGAGACTGGGCTTTTGAGGGTTACTTAGGTTAAGATGAGGACGTGAGGTCATGAAGGTGAGGCCCTCATGATGGAATTAGTGCCATTATAGGAAGAGACACCGGAGAGCTAGCTCACAGCTCACTTGCGCTCCTCTCTCCCTCTCTCTCGCTCTCTCTCTCTTTCTAGCTCACTCTCCACCATGTGAGTACACAGCAAGAAGGTGGCCACCTACAAGCCAGGAGAACCCTCACCAGAACCCGATCATGGTGGCACCCTGATCTCAGACTTCTAGCCTCCAGAACTGTGAGAAAATAAATTTCTGGTGTTTAAGCTACCCACTTCATGGTATATTGTTATGGTGGCCTGAGCTGAATAATAGAGCAACCCAATGTAGAATCACCAATGTGTCAAGTGAACTTGTAAAACATGCTTCCTAAATCTCATGTGTCCCATGACCTAAAATGTTTCCTAGGCATATTCAATTTTTCAACAATATTTACAAAGTGCTTACTATATGGTAGACATTGTGACCAGGTCTAGGGACACAGCAGTAAACAAATTACACTTTCTAGTTTCATGGATCTTATACAAAGTGATGGGGGCTAGGGGATGGGACACAAACACAAACACAAACATAGATTAGTGTATCTCTGTGTGTGTGTGTGTGTGTGTGTGTGAGAGAGATAGTGTGATTCATAATGAAAGGTATATATTTGGTCTTTGTCCTGTTTTCTGGCACATTGCTCCTAAAACTCTTGGACTTTCCTCAATGATGAAAACAATGGAAGTGTCTTTTTCTATGTCAATGAGGTGACTTTTGGAAAGAACCAAAGGATGGGGGCTGGTTGCCAGGAGAATCAACCTTGTGGTAAGTTGGAACTTTCAGCCCCACCCACCTGTCTCCCTGACCTCAGTGGAGGGGAGAGGGGCTGGAGGTTCAATCAATCGCCAATGGCCAATGATTTAATCAATCATATCTAGGTAATGAAGCCTCTATAAAAATCCAAAAGAACAGGATGTGGAGAGCTTCCAAGGTAGGAATACCAGATTTGGGTGAGAGTGGTGTGCCTGGTGAAGGCATGGAAACTCCGTGCCCTTTTTCCATATCTTGCCCTATATAATAATTCTTCCATCTAACTATTCCTGAGTTATATCCTTTTATTATAAACCAGTGATCTAGTAAGTAAAATGTTTCTCTGACTTCTATGAGCCACTCTAGGAAATTAATTGAACCCAAGGAGGGGATCATGGAAACATCTGATTTACAGCCTGTCAGAAGTACAGATAACAACCTGCTCTTATGATTGGCATCCTAAGATAGAGGGGGGTCGCTGGAACCTCCTATAGCCTATTAGTCAGAAACACATGTGATAACCTGGGCTTGGTGACTGGTATCTGAAGTGGTAGAAGGGAGGAAGGTATCAGTCTTGTGGGATTGACCTCTTCCCTGTGGGATATGACACTTATCCCCAGGTACATAGTGTCAGAATTGAGTTAAATTGTAGGATACCCAACTGGTGTCCTGACCATTGCTTGGTGGTGTACAGAACCACTCCCCCTCTACACACACATGTTGGTATTAAGTCCAGGGACCCAAAATATTGTGTTTTAAAGTGGTTTTTCCTCAGAAACAGAATGCAGAATATGTGGGTTAAGGAATAGTATGGCTGGGGTCAGGGAAGTTTTCCATTTGGTACACACAGAGGCTTCTTTAATAAAGTAACACCTGAGCAGATACCCGAAGGAGGTGAGCAAAGGGTCATGTGTGTATCAACAGAGTTTTGGTATACCCTTTTCATGACTTTGAAATGCATGGCCCAATTTATCAATTTAGCTACAGCAATAACATTGGTTTCTACCTTCTACTAAGTATAATATCATCCATTAAGAAAACAGAATGTATCAGTCTCCCAAGGCAATAGAAATAAAAGCAAAAATAAACAAGTGGGACCTAATCAAACTTATAAGCTTTTGCACAGCAAAGGAAACCATAAAACAAAAAGACAACCTATGAAATGCAAAAAAAATATTTGCAAACGATAAGACTGTCAAGGGATTAATTCCCAAAATATACAAACAGCTCATACAGCTCATGAGGAGACTGTCAAGGGATTAATTCCCAAAATATACAAACAGCTCATACAGCTCAATAACAACAAAAAAAATAAACCCAATCAAAAAATGGGCAGAGGACCTAAACAGACATTTCTCCAAAAAAGACATCCAGATGGCCAATAGGTAATTTCTCAACGTTAATTATTAAAGAAATGCAAATCAAAACTATAAGGAGTTATCATCTCACATTGGTCAGAATGGCCATTAAAAAGTCTACAAAAAAAAAATGCTGGAGAGGGTATGGAGAAAAAGGAACACTCCTACACTCTTGGTGGGAATGTAAATTGGTAAGCCACTGTGGAAACCCATATGGAGTTTCCTTAAAAAACTGATAATATAGTTATCATATGATCTAGCAATTCCACTCCTGGGCATATATCCAGAGAAAACTCTAATTTGAAAAAATACATGAACCCTAATGTTCATAGAAGCACTATTTACAATAGCCAAGACATGGAAGCAACCTAAATGTCTATCCACAGATGAATGGATAAGGAAGATATAGTATATATGTAGTGGAATGTTACTCAGCCATGAAAAAGAATGAAATAATGCCATTTGTAGCAACATGGCTGGACCTAGAAACTGTCATACTGAGTGGAGTCAGACAGAGAAAGACAAATATCATATGATATCACTTATATGTGGAATCTAAAAAATAATACAAATGAACTTATTTACAAAACAAAAACAGACTCACAGATATAGAAAACAAACTTATGGTTTCCAAAGGGTAAGGGGGGACAAGGATAAATTAGGAGTTTGGGATTAGTAGATACAAATCACTATATATAAAATTGATGAACAACTAAACCCTACTGTATACCATATATTCAAGGACATATATTCAATATCTTGTAAAAAATTATCATGGAAAAGATAAAAAATTATCATGGAAAAGAATTTAAAAAAAGAATATATACATATTTGTATAACCAAATCACTTTGCTGTATGCCAGAAACTAATACAACATAGTAAATCAACTATACCCCAATAAAATTAATTAATTTTAAAATTAACTAATTAAGTTGTAGAAAAGAAAACAGCATGTAGACTATTACACAGAACCTCTACTTCATACAAGCATAAGGGTTGGTTAAAAGGATAATACAGTACTTTAAGAAATGGCTTCTGTTAGCCAAGGATCCCTCCCAAATAATAAATAACATGTTGACAAATTTTCAAAAGTGTCAGTCAGGAAGGTAACAATTGCCATATTCACAGGCCCAGGGGCAAATGCGGCGACACTGCTGACAAGATGTCAATGACTAGTGTAAGAAAAGCCTGGTGACCAGCACAAGGTGGTGCCTGACAGCAAATCCATGTAGTACAAAGGAGTCAGTATGAGCAAGGTGAGAGTGATGAAGGTAAATAACAGAAGCTGACATTTAAGAAAAGTGACAGCAGCAATGTTAAATATTAAGACTTGGAATAAAAAGCTTAAAATTGTAAGTCAACAACCTATCAGGCAATCCCTGCTTTTGTGTTAAGCTATTAACTCTGTATTTCTAGGAGGAGACATCTCTGATATAGGCTAAGGTGGGGATAGGATGCAGGGAGAAAACCAGTACAGTCTCTCAGAGGTTATTTTGCCACCCTCAACAAGTCAGTTAGGCCTCTTTAAGACTCATTTGTCTCATCTTTAAAACAACGATTGTGAAGGATGTTGTGGGAATCAAACGAGAAAAACTGTAACACTGTTGTGCTCATTTTCACCCTTTCATTTCCATGTTAACTGTACCCCGCCACCTGTTTTAGCAGTTGAAAGTAGTATTTATCACCAATGATCTGAGTGCATTTGTAAAATCTACTTTCTAAACCTCATGTGCCCTGTAATCCTCAGCATATGCAATTTTTCAACCACAGTTATCAAGTACCTACCATATGGTAGGCGTTTGTTGTCCACCCACCTACTATAACACAAGCGTTGTTCTAGGCATCGAGGATACCATAGAGAACAAAACTGACAAAACATCACATTGAAGGCTACATTCCCATGGGATGTTGTCCTGCAGGCAGTGACTATGCAGTATATGCTAAGTCATCCAAAAATGAAATAACATCATTTCGAGGGGTGGTTGTATGGATTACAAAAGCCCAGTACCTTTGTTCTCAGCCCCACTCTGGTACAGAGTTCTCTGATAACTAGCAGGAACTTACCTACGCGTTCTGCCTTCCACAAGCTCAGCTAAAGTTCAGCCCAAAGAACACCACGAGGAAGAGGATGCAGTTACTGAAAAGAACAGCAGGGCTGAGGATGAAAAAACTTGGCTACAGCCCCAACACGGCCATCACACAGTTTCAACACCTTAACGATGGCATTACATTTCTCCTGTTCTTTTTTTGTGGATCTTATTGCTGTCTTTATCTCTTTGAGGCTCTTTAACATACTTATTTTAAAGCCCTTTCAGAAGATATTTCTATTATTCAATTCTCCTATAACTTGAATTTAATCTTTCAAAGTCTGTTCTTCAGCTTCCTGCCCTATGTATTAAGGGGTTGTATCAGATGATATTCATATCTCTCTCAACCAACTTCAGCATAGGTTTTCTAATTTGTAAAATGGGCGAAAAATGGTTACTCCAGAGGTAATTTTTCAGTGTAACATGAATGTTAAGCTCCTAAAAAGGAAATGAGCGTGTAGCAGGTATTCAGTAGATTAGATTCTTTATTTTTAACATGCAATATTTGGGTTTCAGAACCATAAAAAAATTATAATTTTGTCCTTTTTATGGATGAAAATAGTGAGGCACAAGATAACACATCAGAAACTTTAACAGGTTTCAAGTCTTTAAACTGGGAATTCCACCTCTATAAGTACATTGTGCTGCCTCAGAGCCATTAGTGAGATAACCAAAGGGCAATATGACATTCCCAAAGGTCTGAAGGGAGAATTAATGAATAATTAAGTCAAGGCTTGAACCCAGGTCTCTTGACTTTTAGGTTTCCATTACGTCACCTTATCAGGATAATTTTCTTTTTTTTAATTTTTATTTTATATTGGAGTATAGTTGATTAACAGTGTTGTGTTAGTTTCAGGTGTAGAGCAATGTGATTCAGTTATACATATACATGTATCTATTCTTTTTCAAATTCTTTTCTCATTTAGGTTATTACAGAATATTGAGAAGAGTTCCCTGTGCTATACAGTAGGTCCTTTTTGGTTATCTATTTTAAATATAGTAATGTGTACATATCAATCCCAAACTCGGATTCTTTACAACTTGTATTAAGAGTCAACTTTAATAAATCATTGAATGCAGAGAATAAAATTTTAGCTAAAATTTTCAACTGAGTTATTTTGCATTTGAATTTCCCCCAGCAACCTAAAGATTTTTAGTTCTTTGTTCTACTGTGATATTGTCCTTAGCCCTATACAGCTCCAGGCATTAAGGTGTTAAAGATTTGGCATAGAATTCTTGACATCTATAGCCCATTTGGACCAAGTGACACTGCAGTGGCTAAGTTCTTTCATTCAACATCAGCACACGCTGAGATCAGGTTCTGTATGGCATGGATCAGAATTTTCAGAGTTATTTTTTCTACCCATTCTAATCTTGAGTTATCTGCCTGAAGTAGCAATCTACTGCTATATTGGTAAGGAAATATTCTGCCTTTATGGAGACAATTTCATTTTAAATTACTTTTCAGGTCAAATGCTGCCATTTAATAAGGTTTGGAACCTTATACAAAGTCAATAAAAGGCGTTAAAATTACTTATTAGTCATGGCATTTTCTTCCCCTATCACCAACTAGATAGTTTTGTTTTGATAGCTCCATTAGATATAGGCTCATTCCTCAGTTTTTCCTTGATTTCCTTTTACAACATATAGATGATATAAAAAATAAATCCCCCTTCATATACAAAAAGCTACACACTATTAAAATTGAAATTTTTAATAGAAAAAGTATTGTCTCTGATACTTAATAATTACTTTAAACATTAGCTAGGGAATACACCAAAAATTAACATGAATGTACCACCAAAGGCAAATTCTATAGATAGCACTATAGGGTTTATTGTATGCTTATTTACAAGCACTTAAAATGGACTTTATTTTTCAATAGCTGTAAGCAAATTTAACTTTATTACTTCCCATTGAAAGGGATAAAAATTAGATCACATGCACTTCTGATTCTTTTTCAGTCTAAAGGTCCAGTTTCCCAATGAGCAATTGGGCTGAAGTCATCTCAATACTGTGATCCTGACCAAGTGGAAAAACTTAGCATGGAAACAGCATTTAGCCATGACATACTTCAATATTATTTTTCGGAGGCTATCACTACCTCAAACTAAATCCATTATGATTTAAAACTGTCTTTTTATTGATATTCATTGTTTTTCAACCTGACAGTGGCCAAAGATTTATACCAATTTTCTTTAAACACAGGAATTAAAGAGTTTGAAATATATCTTAGAGGACACTTTTTCAATAGGCCTCAAGATTTTAATACAGCTGTCATTTGAAAAGCCTTACCTCCTCTCAGTTGGAGAAGGGTTTAGAGAAGAAACCAGTTCCCTTGATAAGACTGTTTTTATTTGAAGCAGTGGAGGATTCAAAAATTAGTATGACATATTGATGATGCCTTTTTTGAAAGGCATTTTTATTCCCTAAGTAGAAGAAGACTGTAGAGGGCTGTCAATCATTAAACCACAAATGAAGTCCTTTGCCTGGCTAAGATATTTGCAACTATACCAATGCTGGTAAACTAACCACAAAATTATAGCCTTTTCTCCTGCCTCACCCAGATTTCACAGGGGCTGCACACCCAAATAAATGCCTCTTGGCTACCCATTCATCTAACAGCTGGAAAGATGACACTTGACATTTGGAAACTTTCCTGTGAAGATTGCTGCAAGGCTTTCCCATTAGCTTCCTGGTGAGACTGTAAGGTCGAATAAGCTGCCTCAAAACCTGCAAAGGGTAACGGAAATACTCTAATATTAAGCCTGTGCGATTTAAATTTCTAATTCTCAAATCATAGTTCTTCAGATACTGTAGAAACCACTGGTATATTTCAGGGCAAAAGAATGCCTTTGAAGATGTGGAATTAAAGTGATATCTTAAGCAATGATGATGATAAGTGCCTTTTATTTAAAGTTGGCACTGAAGGTCTTCTAAGCAAGAGACTTGGACATAGATAATTTCTTCTAAGTTTGTTTTCTAAAATCCCAGACTGTCATATTTTTTTTTAGCAACTGTTCATCTTTGGCCAGAACAGAAATCTTAAACAAAAGGCACTGTCACTACCATTCTTTGGGATTTATTTTCACATCATAGATGTTATGAGAGATAGGTTTAAAATTTTAACAGTCCAACAGTGTGTGTTTGTTTGGAAAATCACTGACCCCAATATAAAATAAAATTGTAAATATTCCAGTATTCAGAAAATGCTGTGATCTTATACATCTTTCAAGTATAAACATAGGACTTTTTTCTCTTTAGAAAGAGACCTTTCGAAGAGACCCCCAAATCAAAAAGTTTTAATAACCTGACAGTTCACTAAAGGTATTAGAAAGATAAAATCCTTCACATAATCTCAAATCCTAAAGATGGCAGAAGGTGAAAGATCTCATTTATTGATATGAACGCACATAATTCAATTAGCTTTATAGCAATGATCCTTCTGCACTGCGCCCAGTTTTGAATTCCCCATCTTCAAAGTGTCCTTACAATTTTCTATTCTTGGTTGTTAACTCAGTATTTCCCATGTGAAAGATTCACAAGAATGAATAAGCCTCTCTAAATGTTCAGTCATATGTCCAAATGTAGATAAAATTAATGATTAAAGAGGAAAATGAAACATTTAAAAAAATATATGCAGAAGGGCATTGAAGAAACAGCAGACATGAATGATGTAACTTTGAATCTTGAATTAATCACTATCTGAGACAGAAATCACTTTTTAAAAGTCAATTTAGTGAGGCTGAATTTTACCCTATTAGTGACAATGACAGATAGGAATTCCTCTGGATGGGAATCTCATGGCCTCAAATCACAAAAAAAACACGGACACAAACCTAGCTTTCTCACAACATTCCATTAACAAATCCACCAAGAGGAGTCTCAGCTCACAGAGAGAAAATGAAATACTTAGCAATGACTGGATGACTCTTTTCTCTTCAAACTAAAACCACAAACAACTACCATGTTGTACTCACTCACTATATGATGGGACTATGTCATGTCTCTCTCTCTACGTACTGAAATCACAAACTTGTTTCACATAGCCTATTGAACTACCATCCGATAGATGGTAATGACTTTCTGTCACTCTTGACCTGGGGCAGATCTGAACTAGTGACCAAAAGGTTAAAGGCTCTGTATCTCATTACTAACCCCCTGAGAGATCTAGTTCTCTCAACAACTAACTATTCTTTTGTGCCTCAATGAAACCAAAAGAAAATACACAAAAACCTCAAGCAGTAGAGAAGCAGGTCATCCATGCAAGGAATTTATGATAGTTTCGAAGAACTTTACAAACACCTATTTCAAAATATACCCATATACTACATACAACTGAGGAGAATCACACTAACTGTGAGAGAAATTCATTATAACCTTCATTAAAATATCATATAAGCTTCACTGAAGCCGAACAACACTGTAGAAAGTTGAGCTGAAAAAACACTGTAGAAAACTAAAACTTAAAAGATGCCTGTGCTCTGTGATCTTACGGAGTTAGGAAAGACATTTTAGATCTAGTATGATGCTCTAATATTTATGTGTGTATCTTGTACATACATTCTAAGATAATTTTGCCACAAGAATTAGTTTTAGGAGGGATTGACAAAATGGAAAGTATAACATAAAGAAATAATCATAAATGAAATAATCATAACAGTATCGGGCACTTTAACATGGATACTTATTATAGGAATACAGCTTATTTAATTAAGGGTAAAGTTTGAGAAAACAAAAAAAGAATATCATTTGGGAACATGCATGTAGACAAACTCATGTATGTAGAAGGAACACTGAAACTAAACCAATAATAAAATTAACTTTTTGTTGTAGAAAGTTGACCTCAAATGCTGACTGCCAAGAAACAATATTCTGTAACTATTTAATTTCAACTATTCTTTTTTTTGTGGTGTGTGGGCCTCTCACTGTTGTGGCCTCTCCCGTTGTGGAGCACAGGCTCCGGACGCACAGGCTCAGCAGCCATGGCTCACAGGCCCAGCCGCTCCACAGCATGTGGGATCTTCCCGGACCGGGGCACGAACCCGTGTCCCCTGCATTGGCAGGCGGACTCTCAACCACTGCGCCACCAGGGAAGCCCTAACTTCAACTATTCTGTAACTAAGTATTCAGTGACACCTAAAGTCACTTGCAAGCTCAGTAACCAAAACATTTTTTTTTAATGTTTAATGACCCAATGTCTCCTTCCTTACCCTTTGCAGTTTCTCATGAATTCTACCTAGAAGAAACCAGGCGTTACCCTTTTCATTTCCTGCCTATAGTTGAATAAGCTCTATACAAATTCTGTCCTTTATTTGAGTTTCTATTAATTCCGTACTTATCCTTCCACTAATAACTCTTGTCTTTTGCCTTTCAATATTTATCTTTGTACCACCACAACTGCTTTCATAGCAGCAGCATGTACATTTAGATAAACCCACCCACTACCAGTAATAAATATTGTGTTTTTTTAATGTTACATATAAGAGATAGTGAATTTAAAATAGAATTCTGAATCACAGAATAGTGACATGACTAAAGGATCACTCTAATGATGTAATCAAACCTGTGACTTTTGAGATAATTTCCGTATATTTAAATTGCTTTATTTGACAAAATGTCTCATGTTTACAAGATCATTTTCTGAGAACTACCATGATTACTTTAGGAAAAATGAACTTCTGATCTAGGATTAGACTTAAAAGAATTTAGCTTGTATTCTATCTCCAAGTTCTCAGAGAAGGCCATAGCATGGTGAGATATCATATTGTCTTTTTTCCCTCTACGTTTTGTGACTAAATTTTTGTTTGTATGTCAGTAGTAGAACAAAGTAAGTGCTGAATCTTGTGAATGATTGTATTTTTGTAAAGAACATTTGGTATTAAGGTATTATGGTCCTCTTTGGTAAAGTGGGACCTTAGGCACCTTTTACACTCTCTTAACCAAGTTCTTTGCACCAAACAGATTCACTAGACTAGTTTCTTCTCTCCTTTTCCTCTCTGAGATATACAAAGGAATGCCAAGGAGTACTGAATCTTTATAATGGGTGGGGTGCTCCACCTGTTGAGTTGTGTGCTTATTAAGAGTCAGTTGTACATTCTTTACCCCATTTGTGTTGGCTCAAAGTGTAAATAAAAATTATATAAATCGATGAGCTATACGAATGTGAAAAGAAAGAGGGTTGATTCTGTGAAAACTAAGTTGAATGTTTTCAAAAGATATGATAAAAAGGTGAGTTACTGTCAAATTAAGTGTGACAGAAACAACTGAAATGACTTCAGGGCAATCATAAAAACCCAGAAAATTGCTATGTATGTTCCTCGAAAATGTGGCTCCACTTTAAAAAACAAAACTGGGGGCTTCCCTGGTGGCGCAGTGGTTGAGAGTCCGCCTGCTGATGCAGGGGACACGGGTTCGTGCCCCGGTCTGGGAGGATCCCACGTGCCGCGGAGCGGCTGGGCCCGTGAAACATGGCCGCTGGGCCTGCGCGTCCGGAGCCTGTGCTCCGCAATGGGAGGGGCCACAACAGTGAGAGGCCCGCGTACAGCAAAAAAAAAAAAAAAAAAAAAAAAAAAAACAAAAATGGAAGTTGTAGACAATATATTATAGTTAGGTTTAGATAAGAAATATTCTAGAACTCCAGTGACTGGATTGAAAAGATCTTGGCCCTGCTTATTTTTTTAAGAGAAATGAAAATGAGAAAATATCTAAATGCATTAAAATAAAATGATATGCTTAATATATGTGTATATCCTTTTTATACGTCCCCATTTTAACTTTTTCGGATTAACCAAACAATTATTGATAACTGTTTCATAGGACAAGATAACTTTTTTGTCCTCCTGTGTTTTTACATAAATGTTCTAGATTTAACCAATTTATCATTGATAAATGTTCTGGATTTACCTATATAATTAAATGTCTGATTTTTACTCCAATTAATAATTAAATAGCCTTTAATCATACTAACTGAGCTAATTGCCCCTCTATTTTCTTTCTCTGGGAAGTTCAAATTCCTAGAACTTTTCTATACACTTAATTATTCTGGTTAAGGTACATTTTTGGCCAGAATTAAGTTATACACAGACTACAGCCTCCAATCACAATCTTTAATTTCAGTTTCAAACTACAGAGGAACTCTCAGGAGAAGTTCTATGGCATTATTATATTTTTAAATTTTAACACATACTGTAGGGGAAGGTATCAAGGACTGCTGCTAATAGGCAAGAAAACTAAGATTCCAGAGTTGAAAAGTACCAGGGAAGTAGTCCAGTACAGGGGAACTTAACAGCTAGACATTTGTGTGTTCAAATCTTGGCTTCATTTCTAACAGGATACTGACCTTGAATAGGTTTATCATTTGAGCCTAAAGTAAAGTAGGTAAAGTTGGTAAAGTATTTTTACCAGCTGAAACATAGATAATGATGCCTGTTTAACAGGGTCATTATAACCAAAAACTGTACAATGTATGATAGATGCTAAACAATTAGTGACTGTTATTTCAACGGTTGACAAGTGAATATAAAAGGCATGTTCCAGGGAGGATAAAAATCAGGGACTACTTCTTTTGAGTCTTCTCTAATAATTCTAGTCAACATTGATTTCTGTTCTTTGACTAATTTAGCATTTATTTGTTATAGTAAATTTAGCTTTCTATTACGTCATATATATTTTTCTCTAACTATTTCACATGGATGAAATAATTGAATTGAAACATCATTATAAGCTCCTTTAGAGAAGGAAGGCTGATGGGTTAATGTAGTTAATTTCTTTTTTTCCTATTACAGAAATTTTTATCTATCCATCTGTCCACATACATGCACACACACACACACACAGACACATACACACACACACACTAGTTAAATAAATCCATTACAAAGATACAAGTACAATTGCGAATTTGAAAATTTATAGAATTTTTTTGTTTACCTGTAGTCATTCTTTCAGTTACATACTCTTTCTTTGGGTACACTGTCAAAGTTGTCTTAGATAGTCAGTATTCTCATTTAAGTGAAAGAAGAAAACTCAAATATGCCTGGACTCCACTAATATCATAGTATTATAAACAAGTGAGGTGAAGTCATACTGGATCACTTATTAGTACAACTAAAGAAGAGCAAGTTTAATATTTTAAAATAATGACCTATAAGGAGGGAAATGTTGACAAAATGAAAAATATTTCTCTCTCTATAAATTCTAGATCTGACACTATCACTTCTTTATTCAAACAGTTCCTACCACATTCTTGCCTCATTACATACTCCAAATTAAATTCCCAAACTGGGTATTCTCATCATGTTCTAACCCCAGTATAATAAACCCCAGATCCTTTCTCCCATTTTTCCTATATAGTCTCCATGTTCAGGGCCTCCACTAGCTCAGACTGCCTTTTGGTGAAAACAAACAAAAAAAAGCTGTAGCACAGGTGCAAGGCTTAGGGAGCAGGCAGAAAGCACCTTTGTGAAAATGCAAGGAAGGCACTCCTGCCTCTGAATAGAAGCAGCACAGCAAAAGATGCCATTGTTTGGTGAGTGGAGCTTGGTCTGGATTTCAGCCAACTGGTACCCTTGTTTGGGTAGCCCTTGCACAGTGGGCAAGCTATGCAATCTTATCCAGTAGGCTTCTTTAAGTTCCAGCGATTCAAATCACTCAGCATTCTTCCAGCTTTTCTTATCTTCCCTCTTTACGTGTATCTTGATTTTTATGAAGTCTGCTCACTCCATATCCTGATACCCACCTCCAGGCAGAATCAATCATTAACTCTTCCATACTGCCTCGTGCCTTTACAATTTTTATTACTGCATTTGTTATTTTGTATTATATGTATGCTTCCATAACTATTTGTAAAGCACCATTTTAAAAAACTACTGCTTACTGAATGAATGAATGAATCCATGCATGAATGACTACACAGATAGACAGATGGATGCATATGGATGCATAAATGAATGGCTAGATAAAATGCTCTTATCATGACCTGAAACAGCCTCTTTCAATCGTCATCTGTTAAAATACTATACTTTGACTTTCTATTCAAATCTCCTATTTTATAATTTTTCTCTGATACCATTTTAACAGTCCAAAGGGAATAATCTCTAATAATTCACAAACAATAAATATTTAGAGCTCAGACTCTTTACTAAGAACTTTCCATAAATTCCCTTATGTATTCTTCCCTGAAACCCAATAGGGTAGCAACTTTATTATTGCTCCTTTATTAATAAATCATTTCTTTACCCCTAAGAAGACCACATCTTAGAGCAATGAAGTGACTTTCCCAAGCTCATACAGTTTGAAAGTATTGTTGAAATCAGATCTGTTTAGTTCAGAGCTCAAATTTCTGACTCTTCTATTATACTTCTCCTCATTTATTCACTTTGGTACCCTCCCAAAGTCAAGTGTTAGACCTAACAGCTGGTACTCAATAAGTGGTAATTGATTAAATTAACTAATAAAATTTAAGTGAAGCTCACTTCAGATAACTATGGGAATTACTGAAATCCCAACATGTGTGTCTTTAAATAATCACATTTACCTGAAAAAGTGTATTTCAAAGAAATTCTAAATATCCAGCTGCAATGATTGCATGTATGAATTAATACTATAATGTATGTATAAAATCATTTTTTTAAGTCCACTGTCTAGTGTTGCATGTTTCCCCAAAGTATAACATAAGACAAGGTGTTATAAACCTTCATTAATGAATACACTTCAGGCATTATATACATTTTTCTAAACTAATGTTACATTGGTAAGAAAACACTAGTTATTTACAGTACTAATTAACTTATATAACAAATATATTAGTTTTCTTAACTCTTCTTTAAATTCCTTTACAATCAATTATCCCTATATTTTTTCCTATTTAATGATGAATACGCTCTTTATTTTGAGGGTATATTAGTAAACTAGCACGCCACTGGCTTGTGTAGCATCAGACCAGTAAGAAGGCTTCAATCAGGGAAACATAGGATGCTAAAGAACACACTAGAAGGAAAGTGTTTCTGGAAGAGGAGAAGGAAGCAAAACCTGAAGGACAAGCGGGATACAGACAGGTGAAATGGGTGGAGTCAGGAAAGGCCCAGATGTAGGAGATATCTTGATGTGTTAGGGGAAATTCAAATTGGTATCACAAGCTAAGGAGTTTGGACTTCATCTTGAGCATAAAGAGGAGCCTCTGAAGGGTTTTAAGTGAGGAAATTAGGATCAAGTTTGTATTCTAGAAAGATGACTCTGGCTGCAGCATAGGGGCTTTGGATTTGACAGGGGGAAATTGGGGGCAATTTTAGGAGGTGATAGAGGCCAGAACTAAGTTACTGACAGTGTAAAGAGAGAAAAATCCTACTTTGTCTATATGTTCCTTTTTAGTCTCGTATCTGCTTAGCACTTTGTATCCAACACCCTCGCAGAACAGTGAAAGTGTTCATTTTACCTGACAGAGATTTTATCTGCCTTCTGCTTTCACTGCATTTCTAAAATGTCATTCAATACTTTCTTTGACAAACCTGAATTCTTCAGCCAAACCCAAAACTTTTACTGGTCACAAATTTTTAATTTTTTTATATTTTAAACACTATAATTCCTAGCAATATATATTTAAAGCACATGCACTTTGTTTTCATAATACCTAAGAGTTTGTGTCTTTCCTTTCATGAGTAAGTGGAAACTAAGTAAAATGATTGCTCATTTTTATCAGCACACATTTATCAGATTCAGGGGAGTAGAAAGATAACAGTGAAGTAAAAAAAAAAAAAAATACCCTTAAGAATCTTTCTGAATGATAATTGTGAAGCACTACAAAACCACCATCATCATAAAATATAGTAAACATTCTCTATGTCTTTTTTTTTTTTTTTGCGGTACGCGGGCCTCTCACTGTTGTGGCCTCTCCCGTTGCGGAGCACAGGCTCCGGACGCGCAGGCTCAGCGGCCATGGCTCACGGGCCTAGCCGCTCCGCGGCACGTGGGATCTTCCCGGACCGGGGCACGAACCCGCGTCCCCTGCATCGGCAGGCGGACTCTCAACCACTGCGCCACCAGGGAAGCCCTCTATGTCTTTTAATTTAAAAGCTACAAATGGATTTAAATATTTAGAAAACAATAACACACGGCATTCTCCACTTGCCTATGTTCAATTTTACTGTTTCAAATCTCTCTAGCATCTCTGCCTTCACACCATTTTCACTTATGCAAACTGAATTCACATCTTCACTAGGTTTCATCTGGCGTAGCACAAAAGCCTTTTCCCTTCTCCTGGGTCTACTTTCATTTCTTCAAGGAGTTAACAGACTGGTCAGTGAGATGTCTGGTCAACCCAAACTCGTATTTCACACAAAAAATAAGCAAATTAAAATAAGTGTATGAAAGTCTTTACAGGCGTAGAATTGACCAGACATATATGAGAGAGAGAAGAAAAGAAAATTTAGATTGGGGCTTCCCTGGTGGCGCAGTGGTTGAGAGTCTGCCTGCCGATGCAGGGGACACGGGTTCGTGCCCCAGTCCGGGAAGATCCCACGTGCCGCGGAGCGGCTGGGCCCATGAGCCATGGCCGCTGAGCCTGCACGTCCGGAGCTTGTGCTCCGCAACGGGAGAGGCCACAACAGTGAGAGGCCCACGTACCGCAAAAAAAAAAAGAAAGAAAGAAAGAAAGAAAGAAAATTTAGATAAATAACTCATAAATAAGGGTGTGTACAGCAGTGCTGTTTTATGAGAAAAATAGGTGTGTGAACACACTAGCATAAATCTTTCAACTGTTTTCTTAAGAATTATCTCTATTCTGAGACTGTGCTGTTTCCTACTTTTCTCATAAACTTTCTTGTTAATAAATGTGAGTAAATATTATAATTTCATGTGTTTGAGTGTTTATTTTAATGCTGCTACTCAGCAAAACAAGAAGCAATCAGCCCTATACTGGTTTCCAAATTGATTTTGAAAATTTTATTAGCCTGAGTAATCCAGAATTTGAGGACCACTGATGTAGAGGATTTGACTCTAGGAATCAGAAATGTTAAATACTGGAGATGAAACAAGTTTAGGAGATCATGTTTGGCTTAAAAGAAGTGAGTTTGAAGTGTAGGTAAGATATATATCCAAATGGAGTGGTGAATTTGAAATGGAGTTTAGACAAGTGAAGATGTTCAGCAGACAGCTGGATCATGGAATGCCCTACTAGAGATACAGATTACGGAGTTACACACTTAGGAGCCTTGGGAGAACACAATGAAAATAAGAAATAAGAGTAGAATGAGAAAATCAAAAGAGTGATAAGTTTTGGGACAGAAAAAGTAAAAAAGCCAAAGCAGGAGTCCATCCTGGGTAGTTGTCTTGAACTGTTCCTGCTGTGAATTTCTGAGGCCATACGGACTCTCCAAAATACAGATGCTGCAGCAACTAGAGCCAAAACCACTACCGACATGTCTCTTTTGTATTCCCAGATTTCTGTCTGTTAAAATTTCATTCCTTTTCCCCTTTTCTTCCTAGCCTAGTCCCTTTTGATTTATGAATGATTTGGACAGAATTCTTAATTTTAGACTTATCATCTCCCCAAAACACTGCTTCCTTTGTCTCTATGCACAACCAGTAGACTGTGGTTTACACCCATTCTTAGAGCTTTACCTCTATGGGACACCACACCACCCTCTGGCCCAGATCGCAACATATCAAGCCCCACTACTCAGAGATGCCAAGGTGAGGTGGGAGTAGGTTGGTTAACTGAACATAAAAAATATGATGTAATCAGTACCAAGTCCAGGCCCTACCTAGTAAGTAAGTAGTCATGGATGAATTACAGAAAGAGTAGAGAACAACCAGAATAGACTAAATGGTGGTGACAAAGAGGAAGAAAAATATTCAAGGAAACGGAAACATTAAAGACAAAGTGAATTTTGCTAGCATGTGAGAAACCAAAGAAATCAAAAGAAGGGAGGCAGGAATTATATGGTGAATTTACAGCCTTTCTTGAATAGGAAAGAAAAACAAGGATTTTATTTACAAGAGCAAACTTTTCCAGAAACATTTTATGTAAATGAGGTTACTGTGTCTACATTTAGTTAAATTATAGAGCAAGAAAAGAACAGAGCATTTTGTCAAAAAGACAACTGAAATCTAGTAGATATGGCTTTTTCCCCCAAGAGCACAAAATTACTGTACCAGAGTATGCTTAACTTTATATTTTATCATTTTTACATTCTGCATTTGTATCATAACAGCAAATAGTGAAAAAATAATTACAATTGAAATTTATAAAATTTTTGATTTCTTTTCAATTAGGTGCATATAATTTAGGAAGTGAATAGGAACTCACTGATCCATGCGGACAGACAACATAATTTTCTGGACTGTGCAAGATTAGTAGGAATATAGATTCTATATCATACTGCATATCATCCAGATTTGATAAATGTATTATCTATGTCTTTAAGCATTGATAAATATTTTGAATACAGGATGAATAACTTCATAGTATTCCACTGGTAGAAATGCATAAATGAATTTTCAGTCACCTAAACAGGTCTGCTATCCAGTCCACATTTAAAAAAATTTATCCAAGTAAATATGTATGTGACCTATTGCATATATAGTTACTATATACCTTATAGGAATGCTCATATGAATGAGTAGCAAAAATAAAGAAGTACTTATCCATTGGAAAAAATTAACTGAAATTGATGGCAAACACCTACCTGTATATATTTGTGAATGTACCAAGAGGCTTGCTTTCCGTCATTCACGGATTCCACTGTAGTGTTAGCCATACCAACAACATCACCACCTGCAAACACCCATGGTTCACTGGTTTGCATAGTTTCTGGATCTACTTCTGGGAGATCCCATCTGTTAAATTTTATAGGGCTCAAGGCTTCTTTTACTGGAAAAAAGTGAAAGATAACAGGCAATGACTAATCTGTGCATCACATAAAATAATTTGAAAATTAAGAAAAATTATGATGTAATTATTGTTCTAGGGATTCAAGCAACTGTTTTTAATGAACCATAAAAATCGAAAGTTAGTGAAATATCTTAGTTAACAACACATTCAAAGTGTACTGACTTAACCAATTCAAAATAAAACTCACATGTAGGTGTTAAAGACCACAGATTTGGGCAATGTTTCAGACCTGGTATTTATGTGTAAGAAGTTTGGCAGACTACAGTCCTTTAAATATTCTAATGGTTATAAAACGCATTTTCTAAAACTTTGTCCATGACCATTATTTTCACAAATTTGTTACTACTCTTATGAACCCAAACTTATTCCTGTGTAACATAGATGTAAGTTATATTGTGAATTTGAATCAACTGCCAATCTCTTCCTTTCACAGCAAGTTTTATGAACAAAACAAGACAATATCTTCTACGTTTCCATCAAATTACTTACACTTAATGTTAAGCGATTTAATGGACCCAGAATACAGTTACATTTAGCCAGTAATTTCTGTTTTATTTTGTAAAAATCTACAAATGCAACCATTAACATTAGTTCCTTGTGGAAATTGCTCTGTAAAAGAGATTTAAATTATCTGCTAAATATGCTGTGTTCCAATGAATCTAAACATGTCAGGAAAAGGAAGAGGTTGAGTCCCTTTAAGAAAAATTACCTAAAGGAAACTCACTCATCACACAATCTGGATATTTGGAAGAGATAAAAGAAAATAAGTTAGATTAAGGGCTTGATCTAGAGAAGAAATAAAGAAAGGTAGACTGTACCATATATGTTGGAGCAAACTGAGCCAGTGTTTAAGATAAAATGTTCTTTCCAGGTATTCATATCATGAATTTTAAGCACAGCTTCTCAAGATAGACTAAGGGAGTTATTTTTTACTCCAATTGAAAAGAAAATATAACAATATAAACAAAAGGAGAAAATATTGGAAGCTCTTAGAATACAAAAATTAGTTGTCGAATAGATGAATAATTTAAGTTTAAAATAAAATAGCCAAACCATGTTATTCTAAAATTATTTTTTTCTGAGCAATAATAGAAAAAAAAAACAAAATAAACACTTTATTTGTAGCTTTCTACTTGAAGAATATTAGAATTCTAGAAAACTATTAAGGGACTACTGTTGATTGTGTTTTTCCCACAAGACTGTAGGTTTCATGAGAACAAGAATGTGTCCATGCTATACTGCTTACCACTGTGCCACCAAGCCTAGCACAGCACTTAAAACATGAGACACTCAATTCAATGGATGGATGGATGGATGAGTAGATGGATCAATGCCATCATGCTCAGGATTTTATTTAAAAATCTTCTCTTGTTTGTATCTCTGATGCAATTTCACCCTTCATTGAGAGTAAAATTAAATATTCATGTAATTATTTTCAATACAGAATGGCATTCTGAGAAGATTTTTCTATTGTCTTTAAAGATCACATGAAAAGAGACCTTTAGCATTTGTTCCCCGTTGCATAACAGATCATCACTACCATTTGTTGACAGTTACCTGAGTTGCAAAACATCGATAGTGAGCATGGCTCATCAATTCAACCTATTATAATAATGGTAACTGTAACACACCATCATTGAATGGTATAGAGACATACACACACACACACTCACATGCAAGGGATAAAAAATAATTCTCCTGTATAAGAAATGACCTTATTTGTCCAAGACTTTGATACAACCTTGTCCTACATAGAGATCTGAAATAAAGATGGTTTTTAAACGAGAAGAAATTCAAAATTATTTCACTAGGAGATCAAAGCTCTCTTATACATTTTCCTAATTTTTTTACAAGAATATCCTTGAAGATTAGCACAGATTTCACTCTAAGCTTGAGCAATGCAGGGATTATGCCTTAGTTATCTTTGATTTCCCACAGCAGCTATTAGAGTCAAAGACATATATACTGTGAAGTTATTGAAGCTTAAGTTTCAGGATCCCTCACTTGCATGGGCCTCTTTCAAGGCCTAAATTTGAATTTGTAATTTTTTTTCTTTTTTATAGAAAGTCCTCAAGTTATATAGGCTTCAGGTCTCGCAAAACTTGAATCTACTCTTCAGTGCAGTGCACCTTAAATAGTAGGTGCTGAATAAATGCTTGCTGAATTAAGCTGAAGTTCATGAATAACGTGCTTTATAACTTTTTTATGATTTACAAATGCATATGGTATGATTCACTTTAATATTAGAGCTCTATCACTAACTCAGTCAATAAATAGGAGACGTTACTAGAAGTTTAATAAGTAATTCTTGCATTTCTTAAAATATTTAGCACCAACACTATAAGCCAACCTAGGAATATTTATTTGTGAATTCAAAAGCACTATTCTACTCATGGGTCTTTCCATTGGATACACTTTGTATTACTTTATGTCTCTAAACATTCATACATACTCATGTTTAATTTTTAAAATATGCTCTCTTTCCTCAATATTTGACTCAATTATAGCTTGAAGTCAGACCTGAATATAACTTTTAATTTTTCTATCATTTGTAACAACCAACTAACCTCACAAATAATCAAATAACTATGACACTGTATTCCAAAACAGAATTTTTCTCTCACAGTAAAAATTATCTCAGCCCCCTGTTGAAAATCACCTATTTAATTTTCCCCCTACTCTTTTTAGAGGGCTTCAAGTTTCACATGTTCATAGTTTCATTTAAGAAATAAATAGAAAAAATGAGAGATCAAGCAATTGGTTATGATGTTATTAAATAGTATAGCAAAGCTTACATCAATCAAAATAGAGATCATTTGTTTGCATTTTAATATCTAATATTTTAACTTTTTCTTTGTCCAAATGATAAAGGATCATTGAAAAAATTGAAAAAAATAGAACACGGACAGCTTATAAGAATATAAGCGATGCTTTAGTGGGTCAGAAATGTTTTCCATCAGTGGCACTAAGCAGCTAACACAAGAATGACTATTCATTACAACTTGAACATCAAATGATTAGGATCATTTCCCTGTAGGCACAGTGGACTCAATATTTAAACATGAGAGACAGAGAGAGGGGATTAATTAATTTTTTGAAACTTTGTTGATTCTGATTGTGGATCCTAATAACACTTTTCACGATTTTGATGACTCTTTTGAAATGTAGCTATTTCTATTACTTAATCATATTTTTAAAGCTCCAAAGTATTTAACTTAGAACTCAAATTAAGGATTCAGTGGAAAAAAATCTATATGCTTTTATTCATAATTTGTCAGGAAGGAGTTCATTTATTTAGCTGCTTCTTATTAGAGGGACTTTCATCCTCCTCGTCATTGTAACTATCCTTCTATGGACTCCTCACAGCTCTCTTACATCCCTGCTGATACGTTTAACTTGGAATACAATAAAAATAAGTCTCAGAAGGATATCATCTGTTTTGCCTTTATCTAGCTTGGAAGGAATGAAAGCATAAGTGGATGAAAAATGTATATTTACATTTGCAAACCAAATAACTGCTTGCCATATCCTATGAAGTGTTAAGTGAATAGTAATAGAAGGATTGTATTATTTTCTTTCTTGTTTATAAAATAATGGGGGTGGGGGAAGAGGGATTTTCTGTTATGATCATACACAGTTTCCCCACAGATTTCCATGAGATTGCATCTTGCTGGAGACTGTAGCATATGTCCTGGTAGTTCCATAGATGAACAGAAAAAGAACTTGAAAAAGAATCCCAAAACGTGCTTATTCACAGTCTATATTATTCTGCAAATGGGATAGAAATGTGTTAAATGTTATGGTGCCTGGAATTTTATGCAGTCTTTAAAAGGAATGAAAACATCCTTAATTCATACCAAACATTCAAGATTTATGTTAATTTTCTGCTTTAATCACTACTATGTTCGAATGAGCTTATTTAAAAAACAAAGACACTCTGAGGTAGCTTTAAAACAAGAAATGGTTTTGAAATAGGAACTTTTAGTCAACTTGATGTTATGCATGAGATGATTTTTTTATATAGACTTAATTGTATTGTGACACACAAGTTCTTCAATAAGCCACAGCTTAAAATTGCAGAAACCGTCCCTCAGGGACACATCACTGGCAGATGCAGATTGCCAAGGTCAATTAAACTGATGTAGCTGTGCTGTCATATACATAGAAGAGAAACCCACAGCATATGACAAGTATATTTCTCAGTATTTATAAAAAGGTGTCAAGAATGTTATATTTTAGTACATAAATATAAATTAATTCTCCATAAACAATAAAACAATACAACAGAAATCATAATGAAGAACAATTATTAGTATTCTTTGGAGAGTTTGAGATGCTATAAAACAATGGGGGGAATAAAAAATTTCAACATTTGTAATAAAATGATATCTTGAAAACAGATGAATTCATCAACGTGCTTGTTGTTTAATTTTACATAACATATTAGCCAAGAGGACCAAAGCACAATGAAACAAAAAGGCGAGCTGAGGCAATAATCTCAGTAAATCAGAGCTGAAAGCAAAATCTCAGCAAGAGCAAATAAATTCTAATTACAGGGCCAGGATATCAGAGCTGTGTTTAAATAGAATAACCTGGGGTATGGAGGGGACAGAACCACAGAATGCCTTCAACTAAGTATATCAAGTCTGGTTGGCACGAGCTTTGTTCTCACACCTCCCTTCTGCCTCTGAGTATTCAAATCAATATGCTGTCCATTCCCAAACACAATGGAGCAGACAATGCCAATTCATCATTCTCTTTCTGTAAACCCCTCAAAAGTCAACCTTGATATTGTACCTTCCTGATCCTACAGAACCTCAGGTATCTCTGATTATTTTTAGACTATTGCCTTTCTCATATTCTCCTCTCTCAACTCCTATGTTGGAAAACTGGTCTTAACCTGGTTCTCTCTTCTCACTGCCATTCTTACATCTTCTTTTATCCAATTTCTGGAGTAATTTACACTACCTACATTTTTTACCACCCAATTATTCCTTCCAGTGTATCCCTCTTATGAAAATATGGTCTCTACGGTCACCAAATTCCGTGACTTCCTTTTTGCCTTTCTATAGCATCCAATAGACGAATCAGGGTAATTTTGATCTCCTTCTCTGATTTGCGGAATGCTACTCTATCCGGACTCTCCTTTTTAAACTGTCCTTAGGCTCTATCTGGCTCCTTTTCATCTTGTCATCATCCTCTTCCCAGCTCTCAAATATTGTCTACTATACTTTTCTGTGTCAGAAATTATAGTTGTCTTGTGCTTTTAACTTCATCTCTCTGGAAATGACCTCAAACACGACCTTCTGCTTTTTTTTCTGACACTTCTAGCTGCCTGTTAGAGATTCCAATGTGGATGCTCTACTGTCCCTTCTAAATTGTCACATCTAAAACCCAGTTCACAAGCTTCCTCTGGGATTTTCACATTTCAATTATTAGTAAGCTTACTTTTTCACATCTCCTACTCATTGTGACCACCAAAGCTTCACTGAAACTCTTATCACTAAGATGATCCAGATTGTCACATCCAGTGACCCTTCCCATCATCACCTCATTTCAGGAACTAGGGTGGGGTGGGGTGAGACACCCAGAGAACAAGATTTAAGAAGGCCCTTAGGCTCAAGATCGTGCAAGGGCAGGTCAGTGCCTCAACTGTCTCACCCTACGCATGGCACTGTCTTCCTTGATTTCTCAGTAGCATTCAACAGATGACCACTTCCTCCTCATAAAAGTCCCTTATCTTGGCTTCAATGACACCACACTTTCCGCTTTTCCATTTGTCTCCATGATCACTCTTTAACCTTCACTGCTGCTTTTTCCTATTCTTCCTTCTCAAAAAAACGTAGAAATAGATCTTAGTCTTGGCATAGTATTTGAATCTTTTCTCTCCACTTATCTCAACATGCAGTCAGTTACCATGTTCTAACAATTCAACCAAAGGAAATTCTCTCCTAGTTACTCCTTACATCTCATTTATATCATCCTCACCTAATGAAGAACGTTAAGGAAAACAATCAGCATTCATTGATCCCTTGTGTGAGGCAGACATGATGATGAATATTTCCATACAGTAGTCTCATTTAGACCACAGCACAACTCTTTAAGGTAGGTATTAGCATCCTAAATACAGCCAAGAGGAGGTAAAGCCAGTATATGAATCCAGTTATTTCTCACTCCAAAGCTCTCCTTGCCACTGACCCTTGGTGTGAGGGAAAGAAAAAGCCAGGAATAGGCCAAAAACAGTCTCTTAAAGTTTCACTATTGGGAACCATGGGAATAATTAAAATGAAGCAGATTGGGGTTGAAGGGGCAGCAATTATCTTTCTTATAGGTCTTATTTCCACAATTAGAGAATCAGCTCATTGTAGAGAAGAAACCCAAGTATTTTCCAAAAGCTTCTAAAGAAAGTCTCTACAGTGACAAACACACTGATTAGAGAAGAATAGGCATTGGCTAATTTCTTTTGACTGATTTAACTATTTGACTTTCCTACTGCTATGGTTAAATAACGTTCAGTTTGGATATGCTTGTAGAATTCAGGCAGTGTAAAAGTACAGATTTAATTTTCTTTCCCTCCATGCCCAAGATAAGCTTAGACTCCCCAAGTTAAATACAAAAGATGGATGTCAATAATAGCCTGTAGCAACTCCTTTTGTTTTATCTGTATTCTATAGGGAGTCTCATTCTCATTTCCTAAACTGACCAACTAATCAATTCAGAATTAAAATTGTCTAAGCACTTCACCTTGATTTGCTTATTTCTCTGCAATAATTCCATCTATTTAAAACACTAAACTCCTTGAAGATTTGATTTCATTTTCTCTGTAAGAGATCTCCTCAAGGAGGTCAGTGTCCTTGAGGAAAATATATGGGGATTGTTTTCAAATTCTCAGTTGGATTCCCAAATGCTGCACTTTGATTTGCTTATTTATATTCAATGATACCATCTACTTAAGACTACAAACTCCTTGAAGGAATAGATCATCCTTTAATCTGATTTGGACCATAATCATCATAATTCTATGCACATTTGGGTGCCTAATACCTCTTGATAATTAGGAGACAGTGAAAAAAGTGGAAAGGCTACTGAAATATTTTATGTATACTTCTCAGTGAAAGAACTTTTTAAAATGCTGGATGATACCATCAAGTGATATAAATAACTACAGAAAGGGGTTAAAAAATGCTTAATATAAAATCCTCATTTGCTGCATTTAAAGCATAAATAAAAACAAATAGAAAGCCAGAAGTAAATTACACTACTTGTGAAAACAATATTATTAAAATATAAGTGAATACTGAAAAATATTTTAATTAACAAAATAAATCAAATGGAAAAGATTCCCTAAATAGAGCTTTAAAAGTAAGTCTATGTGTGTTTGACTGCCATGACTAATTATGTATCCATGTAATGTGTGTTCAATTTGGGCTTATTTAAATAGCAGAAATGCTCATTAGCTGCAGTATATCTGTGAAGCTTCAATAAACAGTTTAATGGTTTTTATGTTTAACCAATTTCATAAGTTCCTGTAATTTTAGCTTTAGCAGCTCATTAATGTTACTTTTTGATATCCATCTTATGGCTTTTTTTTTCCTTGTCGATCGGCTGTAGGCATACTTCAGTGCAAACTTAAAACATACAGTAGAATTTATTTTAAACAATTTTAGCACATAAGTAGATGCACGATTCAAAAATATAGCTTCTTTATATAGAGTACTGGTTGTATTACCATGCAGTCAAGAACTATCTTTGGTATTGACAAAGGCTATATTCAATAGAATTCATGATGATAATAATGACAAACATTTATCGAGTGCCCCAGGAACATGTGGTTGGTTTTGGATGAGGCGATGTATATGTTATCTCTCTGGATCTTCACAGAATAGGTATTATTTTAATTTTATAGCTGAGGAAACTGAGACTAAGTTACACAGATCACATTCTCAGGATTTGAACCTAACTACAAATCCACCACAGCTGTACCAGTTGGGAGTACCTTCAGAGGCATTTGGAGATAAAACACCTAGACCTTAGTAGAGGTCCCTACACCTTGGGATTAGATATAGTCATATGAGGGACGAAATTCTAGAGAAAGAACACAAACCTGGGTAAAAATAGAATGAACCATTTATTTTTTGAAGTGGCAGCAATCACAACCTGAACTAAAGCCAGAAGAGGAATCATCAGAGTTTCATGAGAATCAAGATGTTTCTGAGCCATACAGCCAAGAAGTGATCATTTCAAGAAATGTCAGATACAAGAGAAATGTAAGGTAGGTAACCAGATTTGGGGATCTGGAGTTCAATGAGCAGTAAAAAGATGACATGTGTAGGTAAATGATGAAGGCAAAAGGCAGAATAAAAGGGGTTAAGGAGAAAGGATCTGGCACAGACAGCAAGGTGGTGCATACAGGATGTTCTTCTGGGACTTTAGTAATGATTGCATAGGAAAAAAATATGGCACTAGCTTGCACTGGTTCATTCAATTAGCAAATATTGTCTGCTGTGTACTAAATCCAGCTGTAGGCACTGTAGTAAACCACAGATAAGGGAACTGTCCTTGTGGGATGTACATTTCAGTTGGCAGAAGATTAAACATAAAAGGTAAACAAGTAAGTGAACTATATGATAGTGAAAATGGCTATGAAGAGAGATATATCAATGAGAGTGTTATGAGGTGAGGGGGCTGAGAAGCGGAAGATCATGGTGGGGATGGAGGGGCACAGAGGGCTCTTTGATGAGATGACATCTGAGCTAAAACAAAGGATAAGAATGAGCCAGCAATGTGAAGACCTTGAGGCAGATCATTCCAGGCAGAGGGAACTGTTACAGAGGAGTTAGAATGAGCTGAAGTTGATGCACTTGAAGAGTAGAAGCGAGGCTTTATGTGCGTGGAAGAAAGCAAGCAAGAGAAGAGGGGAGGGGGCCTAGAGATAGGCAGAGGCCTGATCAAGGAGGGCTTCATAAGCTGTGGGAAGAATTTTATTCTAAATAATGTAGGAAACCACTGGAGGGTTTGGAACAGGGGAATGAAATGATGTAATTCCTCTTTATAAAGCTGATTCTGGTAGGATTATAAGGAAGCAAGAGTAAATGCAGGGTGACCAGGGAGGAAGCTACTATTTTCAATGCAAGTGAAAGTATCAAGCATCTGACCATTCTCTCAACAGAAGGAGGACTTGCTGGTCTTCATGTGATACTTTACAAAAACATTGCTTTCATAGGCTTTTATCTTTACTGTGAATTTTCTGTAGCAGTATTTAGAATAAAGCAATCATTTCATTCTATTCATCCCAACATTTACCCATCTCTTCATTCATCCATCTAGCTATTCATCCGGTGAACCCTTGAGACTGTGCTGGGTACTTTGGGTTAAAATATGAATAAATTACCCTGCAGTCGTACTGTCAACATAATTTAGAGTATATAAGGTGTATAGGTTGAAATAGGAGAAGAGAAGGAGTCAAAAAGGAGACACAAAATTAATTATGTTTCCCTCTATGTGTGAGGGGAACATATTTTATTGACATGGCCCTTTAGATTTCAGGTACCCACCAACTTTAGAAAAAAAATCAGATACTTTAGCCTAACACTAAAACATTTTGTGAATTAGCAATGATACATTTCTCCACCTTTACTATTTCTTGTGTGTGCACTATGATCTAGCCAAAGGAATTACCCCTTGTATGTATCTAGCCTGTTCACTGTGATGAAACGTGCTTTCCCGTCTCTAGTCTCCTAATTCCTGTCCAGTCTTCATCTCTATTACCAATGCCATGCCTCCATACAAACTTCTTTGATGCTTACAACTGGAAGTCATCTCTCCACCCTGTGTGTTATGCTAGCAGTTTACCTATTTCTCCTTGAGTCTACCTAATGGCATTTTGCATTTTTCCCTCTCTATTAGACTGCAAGCTCCTGCAGACAGGGACAATGTATTGTGTGTGTGTGGTGTGTGAACGCAGGAGAACCTAACCCAGAATCTTGTAAACTCAATAAATATAGAATGAAAGAATGGGAAATAAGGTCCCACAAGTATGTAGGAGGGCAGATTAGAAGGGTGTTAAAATTAAATTGAAGCATTCTGTTTCAATCCCACCGTCAGGGGAGAATAATTTTAGATTCTAAACTATGAGAGTAATACAATGATACTGGTGATGTAGTAGCTCATTTGGCAGCAGTGTGCAAATACAGGGAAAACACTGGGCCATGTTAAACAAAGTGAATTGTCAATATGCTTTTCAGAGGTCTTGGAAAATCATTGGATGTTCACTGAACATAATATGCTTGACACTCTTTCATGCACTTGTATGGAAAAAATGGTTGTGTAAATGAAAGTCCTTTGAAAACATTTGAAAAGCTTCATAATTACAAAATATTATAAGAATGGCTAGCATGGGGAAAAGGTTGGCACTGCATAGCATCAGAACATATAAAGCTTAGGTGAGACCTCTGAATGTATGTTCAAGTAAGTGCTGGCTTTCTCCTCCAGCAATGCCAGCACATTCGGGACACCTAATAAATTACATGTGAATATTACATTTGAATTGGGTAGCTTCCATACTGGGAGGCTATCTATTAAATATGATCCAATGTAATTTTCCAACTGATGAAATTACAACTTACATGTATGTAGGTCAATATCTAATTTAACCAAAGACTATTTTAAATAGGTATACTGTTATTTTTATTTTGTGATTTGAGCCAAGAATACAAATGCAAAGTAATTAACAAAACTAATCTGTAATACCAAATACATATTACTAAGAACATGAGTATAAAATCTACATCATTACTAAATTTATAATTTCACTAAATTTTACATCTTGATTTTACATCTCACAGCAGCAGCTTACTGTAGTTTAACACTTCACAAGAATATTTGGTTTCAGAATAAACTTTTAGTATACCATAAGCTAACTAGTATTTAAAAGACAAATATAATAGGCTATGGTAAACAAAGCTCTGGACACATATTACACTCACTCTATGTTGAATAACATTTTCCTACGTTTTAAGATTTCTGTTCTCTAAAACAATTATGTTATTTTGTCCATTTTCTACCTTCTTTCCCCAGCAAAACTTGTTACATGCCACTGCTCTACTTCTTGTATGTAATCTTTGATTTGATGGAAAAGTACTGATTTATCCACTGTCTCCCTGTGAGAATGCATATGATATCAACCACTAGTGAAACCTGGAAAACAAAGATAAGGGAAGGCTCTGAACAGAGCTATTCACTGGGGAAACAAACCTATTCCTATGCAGTTATTAGAGGGAAGTAAAATAATTACAGAAATATCACGTTGTGCTTCAAACGGATGTCTAAGGCAGTTGTAAGTGATGTGATGTTGAGTCCAAGTCACTTTCAACACTGTTATCAGTTTCACCTCCCTCCTCATCACCTTCACCCCTTTAAAATAATTCCAAAGAAAAACTGTGCAAGGATTCCATTATTTTGGATGGTTACTCTGCAGAAATGCCAGTACTTGCTTTAAATCCTACCACTTTATCCTCACTCTGCACAGTGTATTCTATAATAGAAAGACAATAAATCTTTCAGCCAGAAAAGAATCTGATAATTAGGACAATTTTTAAGAAAATATGTACAGTTTTACTATTGGTTTCCTGAGAATACTTCTTGCCTAAAATACAGTTAAAAGCCAGACAATGTACAGGGAGGACTAGAAAAGGATTCATTCTCCCCACTGGGCCAACGATACAAAGGATATATCAATCTTTTATTACTCAGGCATTATGAAATGAAACGGTAGCATCAGGAACCCACTGCATTAGTGAAAGGGGGAAGGTACAGAACCATGGATTAAAACTGTCTTGATGCCATGTCCTCCAATGATATTTACCACCTAAAAAGCAGCAATAACAAAAGCTGATTTTTTTCTTCTTCATAATATGGTAGGTGAGATCCTTCTGGATTTCCAAATACCACATGACCTCTTTCATCATACTTTTAAGAAGTTGTAATCTAAAGTACAATTATAACAGCTTTTATTCATTAATTCAATCAATGAATAACCACTGTTCTGGGCACTAGGTTATGACAGTGAAAAGACAGACAAATGATAGATAATGATTCTTAATGTCTCTTTTCAATCAGAATGTTCTTAGTTCTAGTCCTATTTCCAGTTGTTGAATGGATTAGCAAATCCAAATGACACACATCACCATTTCCCTCAGATCTGTTCTGTCTGCTGCATTTGTGAGTTCTGTAGGCATTATGGACATCTGATCAGATTCCCATGCTAGATACTCCGTATTCCACCCCTTTATCAGATGACCAAACCCTGACTGTCTACGTAAAACATATGTCTGGATTCTGAATGTTCTTCTGCAGTTCTATGTCCTTTAATTTAATCTGGGCCTTAATTAGTAGCCACGCAAAACTGACAACAAGTCTTTTAACTGGTTTGATCGATACTGTTCCGTCTTAATCCCAGGCCACCTTGGAGCAACATGCTTATTCCATACTCCTGATGCTTCCTTCCATGTGGGGAAACAATTATTGGTATAACACTCGTGGTGTCTCTCTGTATCTCACCTCTCTTAGAAAAGCTGAATTCAGCAATTATAATTAGTGGATCTGGAAGAAGAAATTAGGCATGCATGACACACCCTTGTCAAGCCTATAGCTTGGCAGCTGCCCAGTTGAGCACAGGTTGTCTCCCTCCCTGAACACTGAAAATCTTACTGCTGCAGCTTCCCAACAGGGGACCTGCAATTGTTGGATCTTACCTGTGACTGGTGAGTAACTTTGCTTATTTCAGCCATCCAGTACTAGGAAACACACTTGTCTTCTGACATGAACCACCTCAAAGGTGACTTCATGGTTTCTAACTCCCAACTATTTGAAGAATATTACAAATGCTGCAAACCCAAGCAGAGAGATGGAAGAGCCATCACCTACCAGAGTTACCTCATTAACATAAAGGTCTCTCCCATATTTAAACCCCCTCATTTTCACCTGGGTGTCTATAGGATAAAATTCAAACCCCCTGGCTTAGCATATAAGTCTCTTAACTCCACATAAATTTGTAGCCAAATTTCCTGCCATCTTACCCCTACCCACTTCCCACCTTATCTTACCATACGGCATCTGCTCCAGCTAAACAGACTTTCTCACTATTGTCTGGTCACCTGAGGCCATTCATCAGCTTGTACTTTGTGTATGAATATACCCTCTAACAGAGAAACTCCTACTCAAGCCCTAAAACCCAGTCCAAATATCATCTCAAATTAGCACATTATGCTACAATTTATGTATTTACATGCCTGTTTCTCTCATTAGCCTATGAGTCCCTGGGAGGCAAAGACTCTCTTTTCTCATGCTTGTATTCTTAGTGCCTGGACAGGGCCTATAACATATTTGGATATTATAAAATGTTCATTGCATGAAAAATAATGAGAGAATGAATAGTAAAAATCATAAAATTAAAAGTTCAATTTTAGAAATAAAAATGCAAAATTCAGACCTTCATTTATAAAGATGAGAACATGCATGAAATAAGTAGGCTGATGACAACTTTCTAAAGACATGCTGGTTTTTTTTAATATAGCTTTTAAAAATGACTGTAAAATGACTACTTAATCTAACAGTATGGTGTTGAGCAAGTTGCATAATCTCCCCGTGGCTCCCTCCCTTCCACCCCAATTCCACCTGGAAACTCCTACACATCACTCAGCCTTCAATTTACAACCCACTTCCTCTAGGAAGTTTCTCTGAACCTTCAGACTATGTTTTGCGCTTCCCTAGGACTCTAAACTCCTCCCGGCACAATTTATTAAACTGCATTCCTGGAGGCAAAGTTTGCATTCACTTTTTCCACACTTTATCCCCAGAATACAGCCCAGGGCCTGGAATAGCAGGCCATCAGAAGTCATTAGCTAAACAAATAAATCTGTGAAATTAGGAGTCTAGAATACATTATCTCTTAAATCCCTTCCAGCACGTTTGGAAATGTATGTAAGGAAAACTTCTACGCAAGTTACTGCATTGTAACATATCCATAAGTTACACTGGACTGACAACATTATTTTTCAGTTCTTTCTCATCCATTCTTAGTTGTATTAATCATTAGTGAGGCCCTGCCTCTAACATTTGTGCCATTAGTTAAAAAGTTCTCCGATCTATCAATAAAGTGCAGTATTCCTTAACCTGTTCTTTGAAACTATATTGTAAACATTTCTGTTTATAAAAATGCATGCAACAGGGATAATCTGACCAATTATGACAAATTTTCAACTTGGTACTCCACTCCTTCCCCTTCCTCTTTACTTTTGGTAAGGCAGAAGAGGAATGATGAAAGCTGAAGGCCACGAAGAGTGGACAATTGTTCAAAGAAAAGTCTGCTGAATCTCTAAGTGCCATGAGTGGCTTCTGAAGGACATACTTTATTGTTTGAAAAATGAAACATATTGGTTAAAAAAAAAGGGGTTATTAAAATGCCTCAGTGTTCCCACTTCCATTAGAGAAGTAGCATATAAGTAACATTTTAATAAGGAAAAAAACAAATCAAACATACTGATGCCATGTCTTCTCAAGCACAGGTAACTATTATTATTGGGGCACTTGACTCATCTAGTGCTCAGTTTAAAACATCTTTTTCTAGGTTTTTCCCAACACCTAAAATAATTGAGGAAAAAATGGGCCCATTTGAAAAATTCCTAAATATCTGCACTGTCACAGTCTCATGCACACCATTTCTTGCCTACATAGCAATTTCTAGCTCTGGCTTAGGCCAGAACAAGGCAAACTAACCCATGGCCTGTATCTTTTCTCAGGGTAGGAGGCAAGTGAATCAAACTACACTTGAAGCTAGTACTGGCAGAACATTTTATCTACCCCATGAGGTTTTGAAATAATTTTCTGAGGGAACTGGTAAGCTATTTTAAAGCCTCTCCACCATCGTCCCCCTCCCCGCCAAAAAAACATCTCACTCCCTTATGGAACTAATTGCAACTAATGCTATGAAGGAAGTTGCTTTCTGAGGGTTTCCTTAAATCTTCAGAAAGAACCGGGCTTCATGTTTCCTTGTCTCTAGTAAAATAAGCAGGAAGAAAATGTAGGCACTGGGTGAAGCGTATAAACTCCTTTCCTAGAAGAAAAGCCATGCATTCCCTGCTATGCCCAGAGAATTCAGTCACCTTGTGATTTGCTCTCCTGAGCAGTGCTGTGCAGCATTATCCTGAGTCAGTTTTACACATCATTCATCCTATCTTTCCTTCCAAAAAACAAAGGTTTTGAATCTTAGTTATCTCATACCATAATTTTCAAATGCTTAAGAGCTCAAGCTTAGTATCCTCTAAAGTGCTTCTCTTTCCATTTTAAGGTAAAAGTGAGCAAACAAACCAAAAATTTGGCCCAGTTTTACCATGTTTAAGAGGAAAAACCAAAGATATTAAAAATATCCTCTGCTCTTTATATACTTGATTTATGAAAACACAAAATGGAGTTTTCTAACTACGAACAATTAGTTGAAAGAAAATTCCTCTCAATGGTATGAAAATCATCAGAATTGATAATAGCACATTTTTAAAACATATGATACAGTTACAAGCTGTGTAATCTTTTTTCTGTAAATAAAAATAAACAAATGTAGGAAACATCTTCTCATTTAAAAAATCATAAATTGTAAGAGCATCTGCTTCACTTATTTTATAAAGACATGTGGACGAAGCCTGCAGGGCCCCAAATGAAGTCCTAATTTTCAAATGCTTTTATTCCTAGACAACATTCATAATGTCATAAGGGTGTAATATAACTCAATTTAATTATTAAAATATGATTTTGTTACACAAGCATAAGATCCAAAATGTTAAGAGATGCCCACTATGTGCTAGACATATATCTAAGTGCTTTACATATATTATTAATTTATTTATTCTTAAAATAACTCTAGAAGGTAGATGCTATAATCTTCCCTCTTAAAAGATCGAGACCACAAGACCACAAAGTATGAAGAGACTAAGGGAGCCAGATTTCCAGCGGGGCAGCCTGGCTCCAGAGCCCCTGCTCTAAGCTGCTCTACCAGAGGGACTCTAATTAGTGTCCTATTTATTGGATTATAAAGAGTACAACAATTTATGCCAAAACAGGGGAAAATAACAATAGAAAAACAGAACTGCTTGTCTAACATTTGTGCTTTCTAAGAAAAGTAAACCAAACTGACCCCACAACAGGAAAAAATAACAACTAGGTGTAATAAAATTATATCTTAACGTGAATCAAGTCAAGTCAAATGCACAAATATATATTGTGCATCTATTATGGGTACAATAATATGTTGGCCACTGTTGGGACTACCACTTACTATAAAGGTACAGTCTATGCCTTTTTGGGGTTTACAATCTAATTGGAAGATAAATTATAATAGTTTCTGGAAGATGAAAACACATAGCTCTTTTCACAGTGGACACTTCAAAAGAATGAGAGGATGACGTGGTGTGGTGCATGAAAGAGGCACAGAGGTCATGGCTAAAGTGCCTTCCTTCAGTTGTCTGAAAGCATAGTCAAAGACACATAAAACTGTGTCAACTAGATCTAGGAATGTGAGGACAAGGCGACTGTTATCACCTCCACTGGAAAAATGAAACTGTGAGTTCAGTGAAAATGGTAACGCATTCTCCTTATCAATTCCAAACCAACAGTGAAGATATGCATGCTTTCACAACTGACAGTTTGGTTCAAAGCAGAAAGAGAAGGGAATAAAATAAGGAAAAAGTCTCTCAAACTTGACATTGTCCAAACAAACAAAAAGAGGGAAAATTCAATTCCATAAATACTGACATTGGTGTTTAATAGAAGAGGAGACTTCCTATATTATGAAATACATACTTTTAAAATAAATAAATGTTTTAAAATTTCCAGTGAAGGGCAACATTTGTGGAGTAGAAATGCCAGTTAAAGGTAGCCTGTGCTTAATTTACTGACAGCCTTTAAAATCAGTCTTCAATACTAAAATCCAAATTTCAGGTGATTTGGAATCTTAATCTTACATACTTAGAGAAAATGGATGAGAATTTTGAAAATGTGGAACCACTCTCAGTTTTTCATAGGAAAGATATTAAATAAGACTAAGACTTTATCATACCAATCAAATTAGAAATTGGACACCACACTGCCTTTAGAATTTGGACAGTAGTTAATGAAGGATTCAATTACATTGTGCTCATAATAAGCACACATATATTCCATGCACAGGGATGTGGAATACAGAGTCCTTTGTTCTTATTTCCCACTTACTACTACACTCCAAAAAAAAGAGAAATAAAATAGAATTAAATAAAATAATGATGATTACTTATAATTGTTACAAGCCTTAGGAACAATGAAATAATTAGCAACTGTAATCCAAGGATATTATACAAATTTGTTTTATAAATTTGATGTACTTATCTTTTCTTTAAGCTATTGAGGCACTTACTATTTTTCTGACATGAAATATTTATTACAGATATATTGGGTGCTTAATACTAAATAAAGTTATTTTATATTCTCCTTTGCGAAACACACAAATTAAGGGACTTGCAAAAGTGATGCAGTATATCAGAAAAAAATGAGATTAAAAATTTAATTTTCTGCAAATTCCCAACTTAGTTTACCTTTACAAATACCTATGATTGATATAATTGAGACACTACAATTTCATTTCACTACTATTTTCATTTAAAATATTATTGTAATCAGACAATGCTGAGAGTATAAATTATCACTGTACTTTATATGTACTCTGTCAAGTTTATTTCATTCCTTGAATTCTTCAGCATATATTTACATAATGCATTCACCAAGGACTTTCTAAATTAACCGCTTTGGAATCCACCCTGTATTAGATACTGGGAGGAACAGTTCAAGAGGGAACAGTGGAACGTAAAGTCAGGCACGTAGTATACATAAAATCATTTCCTGAAGTTCTCAAGTACTAAGGCGTAGGAGCTTCATCCTATTGTGTAGGGTAAAATTGTTGAATTTAATGAAAAGTAAAACTGGAATTAGATATCTGAATCTGGGACACCATTTTTGGACTTTAGTGATAGGAGAACTATGGTATGATAGTGAACTTGAGAAGAAATCTGCCTTAAGGAAACCTGATGAGGTGATCCTTCCTTACTCTGGGCATATCTCTCTAAATGTATTCTTGACTTGATAAGACAACTATTTGTTTGCAGGTCTGCCTCCAACCACCAGTTTGTGAGGTTTCTAAGTATAAGGAATGCATCATTCATCTTTGTACTCTCCAGAATACAATTTGGTACCTGGCATTCTCTAGAAACTCACTAAATCACTGTTACATGCATGGGCATAAATATATGATGAAATGTCTTCTAAGACACAGAGAGTGGAGAAAAAGACTGCAGAGTCATTTTACACAGAAGTGCAATAGTGCCTACTGTAATCTAGCTATTACTTGGCACATAGAAGTTGTTCATTAAATATTTCTTACAGGAATTAATGCATGTGTGAATAAATGAATGAATGAATGAATCAGGTCAGTGAAGGAATAAATATATTAAGAGAAATGGGCAAAGTCTGAACTTTGGAAAGCTAGAGGAAGAAAAGCAGTCAGTGACAGTAGGAAAGGAATAGTTAAAAGAAAAAGCAAGAAAATGGAGTGTTGGACTTCCCTGGTGGCACAGTGGTAAAGAATCCACCTGCCAATGCAGGGGACATGGGTTCGAGCCCTGTTCCGTGAAGATCCCACATGCCATGGAGCAACTAAGCCTGCAAGCCACAACCACTGAGCCCGTGTGCTGCAACTACTGAAGCTCGTGCGCCTAGAGCCCATGCTCCGCAACAACAGAAGCCACCGTAATGAGAAGCCCGAGCACCGCAATGAAGAGTAGCCCCCGCTCACCACAACTAGAGAAAGCCCATTTGCAGCAACAAAGACCCAAGACAGCCAAAAATAAATAAATAAAATACATAATCATTTTTAAAAAAAAGAAAATGGAGTGTCATAAACAATAATAATGTGTTTCATTTCCAAAGCACTTTCCCATTTTTTCATTTTAATTCTGACAACAGTCCTGAGAGGTAGGAAGAGTATATTATCATTGTTATTATCATTGTTTTTTTATAGAGGAAGAAAGCTGAAGCTCAGAAAGGTTAAGTGACTCGGAAGAGAGTTTTTCAAACAGAAAGAAATATTTAACACTGTCAAATGCAGAAAATAGAATATGGACTGAAAAGATGTCACTGAGTTTGGCATGAAGTTCACTGGAGCCTGTGCAAAGTGAGGTTGGGAAGGACAGAAGAAGAAGGGTAAAAAAGCAGGTTGATGTTTAAGGAAAGAGATTATAAGTAAATATATTAAAATATATCATACCACATATGTAGTAATCACAAAGGTACCACACATAAATCACATCACATGGGTATCAAGATGGGATAAAATTCAGGGTAGAAGAGGGAGACATGAATATCTTCTCTTCTTAGCCAAATGGACAAATTGCTTCCTATAAACTGATTTTCACTATACCTGATACATGTGCACATGAAAGTTTTCTTTGAAATTACTATTTTAAGATTTTAAATACCATTTAGATAAGATCTTCTTGATCAACTTCTAACAAATAATGATTCTCTCTACTATTTTTTAAATGCTTTCCATTCAAAAAACAATATTGAATATATTTAGAAAGCAGTAGAGGCATGAATGCTATTTAATATTCCAACTCTTCCAGCTCCCCTCTAACTTGAAAGTAGCTCTTATTAATGTCAATATTGAAGGGCCTTCATAAAGCAAGTAATTCTGTTTGAGGAAAAATTTCCCAAGCAGTTTGTTTTTCAAGTCAGCAGGAGGGGGGAAGAAAGGAAAGTGAAGAACCATTTTTCCTTGATTTCTCTAATGTATAAGGGGTAACACATGTAGAGCACTGGAAGAAACAAACACAAGTGAATTTTGGAATAAAATACACAAATAAATTCTTAAATGACTTCGTCAAATAAGCACAAATAAATCAAATTCTCTTTTCTCCTACTTCATATTTTAAATACTAAGTTAAATCTTTTACACACACAGGAACATAAGCTTTGGAAAGCTGTTTTCTATGATCTTCTAAGTCACATCGACTTTAAGTTTGCTTAAGAAAAGATATATTTTTCTTAATATTAGAGTTGTCAGTTTTGGAACATAAATTTAGATGGTAAAATAAATTATTTTTTGATAGGCAAATAATCAACAGAATTGCAAGTTAAATAGGATTCAACTTTTTACTCAATTTTTGGTCATATGCAGAGCAGTAAGAACAGTATGATTTTTTTAGATAATAGAATGCAATGTATACGTTGTTCTTTTTTTCCTTGCTGAACTCATCAACAAATAACAAACCACACTGTGACTATGTCTACATATCACATAAACGTCTAGATGAAAAGAGACAAATTCAGGCCATCATCCAGCTATTCAAAAACATTTATCTTGATGACATTAAACATCTGGATGTTTCCAAATACCAAGATGTTTGATGTCCTGCAGATAAAATATCTTGATGAGTGGTTAAAATTTTCACTTATCTGTTGCAGAAATATGCACATTTCCAAGCATATATCTCTTTCTATTTCAGACACAAAATGTAATTTTAGCATAGATATAGTAGAAAGTTATAGGAATCGTCAGGTTTAGATTTTTTTCTTTTTTTGGTTACTGTTTTTCTTAATGAATCTCTGACCGAGAGAAACTTTCTTTTATTTTCCTTTTATTTAATAAAATAGTTAATTGTCATTTTGACAGTGTGTAGTAAAAGGTAAAAGATTTGCAAAATGAAGGCATGGGGAGGTACCTAAGCTTTATATACAATGGTCCACAGAAACACTGTGTGTGGGGAAAACTTAACACAAAATAGTCTTAGTTGGTTGACTTATTATTCATTTGGAATGCTATATAAAACATTTCCTTTTCTCATTGTCTTTTTTTAAGCATTTTGTTCTTTCTTAGCATGTCCATTTATGCCATTTAAATGAAATGACAGGAGTTCAAACTTCCTAATTTGATAATTTTGATGTCTCTAGTGATGATTTGGCATGAAGATAGTAGTCAACATGAATTCTATTTTTGACTATTCATTAGATCCTAATTTGCTTGAATCATTGAAGATTGGCTCTTACAACTTACCTGTCACATTTTCTTACTCTAGGTCTAATTGAAGAAAAAGCTATTCTTATAGAGGAAACAAGGCAAAAATTATTACAAAGTAGAACATGTATTTTGATTATAAGCTTAAAAGAAAGATTAATGTTCTTTTCAATTCCCACTACTTTAAAAATAATTCTCTGTAAACATTAAATACCATTTCTACATCTTATAAATCAAGATTTCTTGCATTCCATACTAGAAGAAGGAAATGAATGTTCAAGTGAAAAACAATTCCCTGAAAGCTGGAAACCATTATGGCAGTAAAATAACAGACAATTCATAACACATTTCAGCTCCCGAACACTCTACCTTTAGGATCACTCAGAACTGAGCCAAAGGCACTGATGACCACATCGGCTTTCAGATGGACTATCTGATCTTCATCTTCATTCCAGTTTCCAGTTTCATCTTGCTCTGTCCGAACAAACTGCACAGCAACAATTCTCCCACCTTTTACGATAACCTTCCGTGGGGACAGGAAAGGCAAAAATTCACATTTTTCTTCCTTCGCAAGCTCCATCTAAAATGAAACAGAATAGAGAAAAACTAGAAAATGTTTCTTTATTTAATATTTGATTTTTAATTCAATTATACATGCTAAAGCTTATAATGTTTAAATAAACATGAAGTTTTTTCTTTCACCAAAGCTGAGATTCAGTTATCAGCTATTCACATTTTATAAATCACTGACTCAGGAGAGTCTTAGACTGAAGTTGTCATGTGGAATTTTATAGATCATGGCATCACAAGATGCTTCTCAAGTTTTAGGTTGTGCATATGCCCTACGGTTGGTGATGTGTGACGTTTCTCACTATAGTAGCCTGGTCTCCTTATGCTTTCATTTGTGTAGGTTAAGTTCTCTTTTTAATTCTGCATTATATGAAAATAAATTCTTATTATTATTACTGGACTGTATATACCTAAGCTGGAAAAAAGTCAATAAAGTGGGTGAGCCAGTCTCTGGAAGTAAGTGATTAGAATGGTAGGTAGGAAAATAGATTAGAGGAATTCTGTAGAACCAAGAAATAAATAAGATTTATTTTTACTTTTCGTGTAAAAATATACACGAAAATTTCAGGAAACAAGCATGCTCCTCTTGACAAATTCCCAGTTATTCCACATATCTCACATAATTTATTGTGCCATAAAATTAGGCACCCTAGTTTTTGTTTGTTTTCGTGCCCAGAAAGGGATTTCTATTAAGACAGGATGTTGATATTTATTTATTCCACTTACTGTTTTGGAGGAAATACAGGCATTTGTTAATGTGATCCTAACCAGTATGTTGAGTAGTCTTTTCCAAAAGATATAAAACCATCCCACTAAAGAGGTTGAGAGGGTGTTGAGTCTTATTCTTTCCCTACCCCATGGAAGACAGGTAGATTCTCAGTTGACAAGTGAGCCTGAGAAAGTTGTGTGTGTAAGGCTTCAAACCAGGAATTATCTGGGCTACATCAAGATGAAAAAACTGAGACAGAGAGTAACTTGCTCAACGTTGTTCTGAAGCCATGGACCCATCTCTCAGCGCTCTATCCGTAACTAGCGGGATTGTCATTGTAGATTGTAGATTATAGATTGTAGATTATAGCTGTCTCTGAGCTCAACAGATCTATACCATGTATTCTCCATGAGACTAATATTGCCCATAAGGGAGCAAAATTGATTCCTGGGGAAGAAAAATTCTTAGATAACATAAAGCATAGAGCCATAGCTTATAAACAGATATACAGAATTATCTAGTATATTAAAATAACAGTGTGGGGCTAATTAGAAAAAAAATCTAAATGACTCTTTCAAGGGCTGATAATTTTTTTTTTAATTTGAGAAATGCAATATATTACCAAATATTGGCAGGAAGCTATTTCAATCTACATCTTACTTAGGATATTTTTTGAATACTGGTTTTAATGGCTTAAAAATTGGACTACCTAAGCTATTATCACACAATAGTTTACTTTGCATTATAAAATTAAGAGGTTAGCAATAGCAAAAGTACTACATAAGTGGGTAGTGTGGGTGGTAAGTATACAGAACAGTGGATCTCAAACTGCTCATGGTTTAGAAGGAAAACAGAAGTAAGTGGAACTGAATCAGTTTTGAAACCCACTTCCACTGCTTATTTGGGATAGTTGCTGAATGTCTTTGACCTTCAAGTTCCTTATATATAAAAAGGGGATAACAATACCTAACTAATTGGTATGTGGTGTTGTTTAAGGCAATTCAGAAATGTAAAACACCTAAAGCAGAACTTAACATGTAGAAGGTGAAAATAAATGCAATTTATTTGTAGTTGTCATTTTCTGAATTCACTTTTTCCCCAAATCATTCTTCAATCTATTTAGTATCACTTAGCAATAGGATTATGACTCCAATAGAAAGGTAGCCCAACAACAAAGGTTAAAAAAAGGAAAGGCCCAAGAAACTTGGACTACTCTTCAAATTTTTACAAAATAAAAATGTGCAATGTCTGGAAAGCAAAATATTCCTTAAATACCTCAAATTAAAAAATAAATAAAACATACCATGATATGTTTTCTGTATCACTTTTGTCCCATTTGCATAATGCAGTGCCTTATAGCTCAATATAAACCAGTTATTGTGGTTCAAAAATGTCAAGTGATGCTAAATTTTAATGATAATGCCAAACTTGACTGGATAACAATGCCAAATGTTTATGGTTTGAACAAATCAATACATGATGTGTATTTATAATAGTACTCCTCTCTGTGGAGGGCAGAAATAAAACCCTGAACTTGGCTGTACACATATTGAGAGCATGTCTCAGACTGATTTAGGGTCTGTTTTGTCCCATTCTACTCTTCTTAACTATGAATACTTAGACAGTATATATTATTATGTGTAGATAATCTCACATACTTTTTGCCAAATCTGTCGTTTAATTTAGAAACAAAAATTGAACACTGCAAACAAATCAAAACTTTTAAGAATTTAAAATAAGGTTACCAATGATTTATGCTTGAACATGCTTTAGTAGTACTCTTACCATGGCTTTTGACTAAAACCTATATTCTAAAACCTACGTAGAATTATGAACATGAAGAAACCATGTTAATGTATCCTTAGCTCATATCATAATTTTCCATATATGCCAGGGTTGATACCAAATATTTAGTATTCATGCCTGCTATCTGACAGTGCACGGAAGTCAGAATGTATATACATTGGCCCCCAAAAAGACTATTCTAAAATTCTGCTTTTTTTTTTTTTTTTGCGGTACGTGTGCCTCTCACTGTTGTGGCCTCTCCCGTTGCGGAGCACAGGCTCCGGACGCGCAGGCTCAGCGGCCATGGCTCACCGGCCCAGCCGCTCCGTGGCATGTGGGATCCTCCCGGACCGGGGCACGAACGCGGTGTTCCCTGCATCGGCAGGAGGACTCTCAAACACTGCGCCACCAGGGAAGCCCTAAAATTCTGCTTTTGAAACCTGTAATGTTACTTACTTTCTCAAACATTTAAGATTAGACTATTGGGCAGCAGACACAAATCACACTCCTTCCTGCTATTTTGCTATTAGGTACCTAGATTTTTCATTTTACATAAAAGAGGGGAAAAAACTTTTAAAGGAAAGATAGAAAGACATGACGAACATATGTAATTATTTGGAAAGTATTGATATTATATTGAAAAAAGAACTGAGATAATAAGATATATCTTAGTCAATAGGGGAATATTAGGAAAATGAGAATTGAAAGTAAGTGAAGCCATATGTTAAGTGAAATATCCTTTGCATTATTTGTGGACAACAGAGGAATTTATTTTCACTGTTTAAGAAATCTGTCTGACAAGACAAAAATAATAATAATAAATACTTATATAGCAGCTATCCTTTAAGTGCTTTATACATAACTCATTTTAATTTTCACACAGGAGATATGACACCTATATATTAGTTATTTTTTAAGTATTTCCTCAAACCAAGTTTTTCTCCCTGTTGTGACCCAAAAAGTCAATAACACCCTGGATATCATCATGATTTACAGATTTATCAACCGACCTCTGGCACTCTGCTGCTTGCTGGCCTCACAACCAACACTTTGTGGGAAGAAGTATTATTTCCTTCCTACAGAAGAGAAACTGAGGATCAGAGAAACCAAAGGTATATTAAGAGATGGCAAAGCTTAGCTAAAATCCTGATATGGCTAGAACAAAATCCTGTGGTATTCAGTTTTATCCAAAGGCAGAAATTGTGGTATATTTGAAATAATGAGACTTTGTATGGTTCCAGTTGTTGACTCTCAAAACAAGGAGAATTAGAACAGGAAAGGATCTAGCTAAAGGCAAATTAAAGGTAAGGAGTTGGCTGGATAAAGGCTGCCTTCAGTGGGAAGAGGAAATCCAAGCTTCCTAGTCTAAGTACGTTTAGAGGTACTATATAATCATGAAATACAGGAACCAAGTGATGGACTTATGAACCCAATATTGTAAATTAGTTAATGGAGACTCCTTGAATCCAGAGGAAGGATAAGTTTAGAACAAAGAAGTACTACTTCATAAAGCAAATAGTAGAAACATAAAACATATCATCTCAAGATATAAAGGTGGAAAATTAAAACAGAATTTAAATACATTTATTTGTTAGACAGTAAACTTCAAAAAAACCTCTTTAAGTACCGAAAGAATATCTTACTAACTTTCTATCCCCAGTGTCCAGGAGTGACATTCAAATATTTAACAAATGATGAGCACAAACAAATGAACATTCAGACAGATGCCTGGCAAATCAGGATATACTCCAGCTGATATGCCACATGGAAGGTTATCAAGTGAATTTCAGCCGTATCAGTATCTATCAAAATAACTGGCACACAGTAGACATTGAATAACATTTTGTTTACCAAAATGAATGACTAATATGAAAACCCAGAGGACATTCAAGCTAACAAAAGGAAAACCAATTAGTAGTATGTGGAGTCAACAGTTACTAAACATCCATCCCAAAGCAAGGAACACAGAGCATGCAAAAGACATGCTACCTGACCAGAACATCCTATGTTTTGAGTTTGAAATCAGAAAGCAAATGGTACTTCTCCTCAGTTGTCAGTTACACTGCCATATGAAAATGATGGACCAAAGTGACTAGTGGTCTAACCTCATGCTGTGGGTCTTAATATTTTATTGTTCAAATTAATCAGCCTTCTGGGCTAATTAGTTCACAGATGTCAGTGTTAGTGCCTTTTAATACCTAATGTTTGTTAATGATCATTAATAATCAGCAGCTCAGAGTTTGGTATATGGACACTTCTGTTCATGGCACACATATTTATTTACTTGTTTGATGGAGCCTGTTCTCACGAGGAACAACTGGTACATCAAGCAAACATACAAATACCTCTTGTCTTTTTCTCCACCAATAATTACTCAAGGGAATAAAAGACAAAAGCATCTATAAGGTTCCAATTTTGAGGTTCAGTAAATCAAATTGTTACTTTCTTTTCATACTGTATGAGGAAAGTGAAAAAAAAAACACTTCTTAGCTTTGATTTTTACCTCCATATTCAGGGATAATATGTGGTTGATGCAGAGTGAAATAAAAATAGAGTGCTATAACATGCAATAATGATCATCATTTTAATGATTAACTTTATGTAATATGATGATTTGGTCTGATTCATATTACAGGCATCATACTGTGGAAATTATGAAACAACTTAATTTACTATAATTAAAAGCATGATGTCAACTCATTTTTAGATTGCATATAGGCAAAGTAAGCATAGGTTATAAACCATAATTAGCAGAATTCAAAACTAGCATACATTAAACTCTAGTTGCCAAAGTTTGAGAAACGATATGAAGAAACTATATTCTTTGTAAAGATTATGCTCTAATAGCTAGACATTTAACAATTTATCAATTCTGTATGAACATGAGGACCTCAGAGATGGTATTTCAAATCAAAATTGTCTGGTAGTCTGCTTTGGCCAGTGATAATCCTGGACAATATTATCTTTTATTTCATCACTGTTAAATTTATTCATACTACATAATGAGTCCAATTAATTTATAAATTTACCATATATTTATTAAGTACTTATTATGTACAAAAACGGTGCTAGGTGCTTGCTGCAGTTAATAAAATAATCCCTACTTTCAAAAATCTCATAGAGGCAGACAAATCTGCAATTATATTGTGTGATAACATATAAACACCTTCTGTTCTAATGACAGATAAAAGGGCATTTTACACAGCAGTTGTGCAGGTCAAGAAAGGTCATCCTGGAAAAGATACAGCATAAACTAATCTTGAAGGATGAGTAGGAATTAGTTACTGAGAAATTCTTGTATGGAATAGATTATCTTCCTTTGGTAAGGGAAGATGTAGGATGGTAAGAAAGTCAATCTCAAGAAAGAAAGAAAAGTGACCTGGTTAAATCCCCTTGTAAACATGCTAATGGAAAACAAACTACCAGCATTTGCAAAGTGGGAGAGACCTTATCTGCATAAAGCTTTTGGTAAGATATACCTGCTAGTCTAGGATTGCTATGGTAAACAAAACCTGGGAAATATGGATTTATACAGCAAGGGTCTCTCTAAAGAGTCAAATAAACTATGTAACTATCTGACTATAAACTGGAGATGCTTTATAGTTAAAACAGCTTCTTTTTGTGTAAGTGATGGAGCTACAAATGTTACTTAGAGACCCTACATTATTCTGAACAAAAGCACACCCTGATGCAGCAGGATGGGACCTGGAGAACTGTACTAGCGGTCTTGCACCTCCTCTTGTTTACCCCACACTTCATGTTTACTTATATCCTTGAAATTATTTATAAAGCTTGATGCAAGTTATATCTCTAATTCATGTGAGTTTGATTTCACAATCCAATCTTCTGGTTATTTTGGTTACCAAGGAGACGAAGGAAGACAAAGAGTCAGTAAACTCTGACAATCCACTCTTGATCTCATCTTTAATTTACTAAATACTTCCTAATGTATTTTGTACTTTTTGGTTTATACAGACTCACAGTCTGTGGTGGAATGCAGAACAATTTTGATATGCTTACCACTCTCTGGAACCTACAAGCTAATTCTTCAATTATTCTTTTCTTGGGCGAAAGAGTTTGCTGAAACCACAAGTTGAGTTTCCTTCTTTTAGTACCTCCTATGGTGTTACAAGCATTTGGCTTCTTTTAATTTTAAGCTTTTAAAATGGAAGAATCTTGAATAGAAGGAAACATTTCTTCACATGAGAGCTGTACTACACATTTGATATAGTTGCCCCTTAACTATATTGTGTCATGATTGAGCTGCACAAACCAGAAATGCAATGCCTACATAATTTATAGGCTTAAAATGCCTTTGCACAGGTATCATAAAATACATCTTTTCTAACAAGAAGAGGGTATTTTTAAACATTACTCACTCATGATTGACAACATTTTCTTAAATCTGACTATAGCTCTTCTTGTTCCTCATCTTAGATTTTGCTACAGTCAAGCATTCCTGGCTAATGTTGGAGTATCTCACACAATTACCTTTTGCATAACTTTGGTGCTTTTGTAGTACCTTCTTCCATCTTGAAATGCCTCTTCATATAAATTCTGTACAAATCAGGATCCTCTGTTTTATGCAACTCACTAATCCTCTCTGATTCTACAACTTTTTATTCATTTTTCCTTTGGTTTCATACATTGATTGGTTGAATTTCTTTTTTTCCTTTTTTTTAAAAGAATTCTCAGCTATTTTTTAAGAGACTGAAGACCAGGAACAATTAACATTTTTCAATCTACTTTTAATACTAGGTTGATATTGTAATATCATACATTAAAAAAATTAAATTAAAATATAAATAATTAAATAAAAATAACTACCTATTTAAAAGCTATCAGAAGTAATTTTGAGGTATATGTATATACATAAATATAAATTATATACTTTGAATATTTCATATTCATTTAAAGTCTTCCTATAAGGTTTTCAATGTCCCTAAAATATTTTATTCAACGTGCTTCATTGATCTGTTGTCTTGGATCAAGCACTATTCTATACTTTCGGTCAGACCCAAGTTGAATGAGCCAATCCATTTGAAGGAGACTGCACTTTAATTTGTGGGATGAGTATAAAGTAATAACTACCCTATGCGGTAAGTGCTCTAATATAGGAAGCATAAAGAGCCATAAGGTCTCACAGGAGGGAGAGGCTAATTAGAATGGGATTAAGGAAGCCTTCAAAGAGGAAATGACATTTAGAGCAGACCTTGAAGGATGAGCTCACCTCTTAAGAGAAAAGAAATCACTTTAAAAAGAATGACAATTTTTTTTGGTTTTTGCATTAATCCATGCGTGGTTTTCATTTATTTCTATCTTTTAAATTGTGTGCATGTTGAACGTGTGTTTAAAAAATTATACAAATTAATTTTTAATATTTTCAATTTATATAAAAGAAAAGAAGATATTGGAAAGCTGAGATGAATATTATTAATGAGAGAGGCGCTTCTAAATTTCACATAAAAGTTAACAGAGTAATAGCAACATCAAGTTTAATAGAGTAATAACAAAATATCATTATTTAATAAGGTTTCATAGTGACTTGATACCAGTTTAAAATGTTCACTGTTAATGAATCTGTGTGTATATATATATTTTTCATATATATAGTATATATATGTGCATTGGAAACTTGGTAAAAAAAGGTACATCGTTTTTAGCTCTACAGATATTCCTAAGTCAACACAATGCAGCCACCCCCTTGGGATTTTTGAAAATAATTAAGCATTTAGAATATATAATCTTGAATGGGCACAGGATTTGTTGGCTCCTGGCCTATTTACAGTCCTTTTTTTCCACTCACCATCTGAATTATCACATGTAGTGCAGAATTCTGACAATCACACCTGTCAGCTTCTTTGATACCCATGTCTTGAGTGCAGCAGATTTTACCTCACCAACTGACTGAGGAAACATTAATTGCAACTCGTTTCAAGTGTAATATTTATAGATATTGCTAAAATTTTCAGTACAGAGTTGCTCTCATTCCATGGAGAGATAAAGCCTTCCTGTCCAGATTCCATATCGTTCACAGATCTTTCTCTAAATGTTCAAAATACAGAACTTGGGGAAATAGAAGAAACTCTGAGAAGCATAGTTACAACACTTATTTTACAGATGGGCACATCAGACTAGAATATATAACCTAGAACCAAGTACTTCAACTTTTAGTTAATTCCTTTTTGACTGTTCCATTCCACCTCTCATACTACACTGAAATTTCAGGCTTTTCAAAATGTAAACACATACAGATCCTTGGAATGTCATTCCCACATCATCATAAATTATTAAAGGCATACTTAATATCTTAGTACCAAGGGAGTCATTAACTACCATTAATTAACTTTGTGTTCCTGGGGACAATTGTGTGTGTGTGTTTGTTTGCAGGTACCTTCATATCTCCAACCATGCTAACAGGCCTTTGATCACCTTCCGTGGAGAACGTCAACCGAAATGATGTGCAGGTGACAAATATTGAAGAGCTGCTTACTAAGTAAAATTAAATTTGCCAGCGTATAAAGTTTATTTTCTAAAAATAGTCCCACGGTCATATCTCTCATAACTAAAAAACTAGAAAACATTAGCTACTGGTAGGAAAATGCATGTTTACCTAGCCGTATTTAGGTGATGAAAGTATCTACGGATGTAGCTTTAACATGATCATTTGATATTAAAAATATCTGAGGGGAGACCTACAAATCATGCCACATGAATGATCTGTTATGGGGCATGCTGTGTGGTACCAGAAGGATTCAATTAAAAGGTACATTTTTTCACACTAAGATGTGTTATTTCAGAGTTGTAGTAACAGTTGAAGAAATTTTTGACTAACAGACCAGGCAATCTGGTTCTGTTATTTTATTATTAAAAATAATAAAGTAGCATTATCAAAATAGTTGATGTCCTGAATAGATAAAATACATAGAAACAGGCATTATCAAAGTTAAATCAGTTACCATTTTGGCAAATAAACGGGGGGGGGGAGCCAAGGGGTGCTAGGGAGTAAAATAGAGAGCCCATTTAAAATATAGCAGAATTAAAGACCTGTCATGTTTTGCTGCCATTGGGAAATTGACTATGTGAACAATAGATTCTTGGTGTGTTCTCTGTGTGTGGGGCTATGCTATTAAAATAATTTTGTACCATATTCTTCTCAGTAATAATTAATAAGAACTACAAATTCCTTCCCTAACCTTATCCTTTAAATTTATCAACTCAAGAGGTTCTGTTGAGTCCTGACCTTCATGCCTCCTTCTAGGGATTCCCAACTGCCTAAAGCATTCTTGCAGTTCTATCTGATCTGTCAACAACTTTTAATACCAGCATTTTTGGGGATTCTGTTATCCTGTGAAATTTAATCTCACCTATTTAAGCTTGCAGAAAGTTCTGGAGGGAATTATTAACAGATTTTCCCTCATCTTCTTAGAGGACAGTGCTGAATGATTGGCTGGTTTCCCTAAGGACCCATGGCTGAGCAGTGCTAGTTTGTCAGTAGCATCCTATTTAGCATGTGTGTGAGGCCACAAGGGAGACTGAAAGACATTTGGAATCAGAATTACATCAATATGCTGATGATGCCTCCATATCTTCATTTCATCAAACCTTATATCCTGTAGCATTAATGCTTTCTTAACTAAGATGGAAAGTGCCCCCAAACAGCACACTGCTTATGGCTCTAATTAGACAGCTGGAAACTACATTGATGATACACTAGAGTAGTGGATCAGCAGCCTCAGCATCACCAGTGAACTTGTTAAAAATGCAAATTCTCAGGCCCATCCCACAGCTACTAAATCAGAAATTGGGACTAGGGCCCAGCAAGTTGTGTTGAACAAGCCCTCCAGGTGATTTTGATGCACACTGAAGTAAGAAAACCACTGCATTAGAGAAACGGGATGTGCTTGTCACTGCAGAACCTATTAGTAGTGCCTCCTAACTTAGTAGATTAAAACATTTCTGGATCTAATTATATGGTTCTTTGTTACTAACCATGTAACAATTCCTTGTTAAGTCTAACTGGCCTATGTAATAATTCATATTTGCCACTAAATGATGGGAAAACTTTATAGTGTTCTGTATTTCCCTCCCCATTCAAAAATCATTTGAGAATTAGACCACAGCTTTGGATATATACATGCTGACATGCCTGACAGAGAGGCCTTTTACCAACAGACAAATTATGTTATTTCCAAATTCCATCAAAGAGCCAAAGCCCAATAAACAATATACATATTTGAGAAAAACTCTAAATATCAATCTTCATTGACTTCAAAGAAACCAGTGTGATTGCAGTTTGTGTGTACTGGGGGTAGAAAGCATAGGAGGAATTGAAGAAATACCAAGAAATTGGGTTTGATATTAAATTCTTCGTATAGGTTGAAAATTTGTCTGAGAACATTCTTTCAAAACCTGTATCTTGAAGTAGATGATACTGACTTACCAGTTTCATAAGTGCTAGCACTGCCATGTCTTGGACCTCTTTGATGTATACCAAATCAAGTAATTACATTTATCTAACTTGGAAACCATGAGCCTTTTTAATGCTAGAAGCCCTGGTTGCTTATTCTCTCCAGAAAACATTCATTCCACAATTATTTGTTGAACACTTTTTATGTGGAATCCATTGTGCTAGGCAGGGGAAGAAAAAAGTGATGATCATGGCACCGTTCTCATAGAGCTCACAGCTCAGTAGTTTTAAGACCATGTAAACATTTTAGTTTCTTGTAAGCTAATAATAAACATCCAAACATTTGTTCTTCTAGTTTTAATTAAGCTCCAGATCCGCTTGAGTTCCACTAAGCTCAACTGCAGGCATAAGACAAGTTATCCCACCAACCCATCGCTTCCTCCCAATACTTTGATAAACACAGTTCATCCCAACAAGCTTTGGCCTTCTGACTGAGCCATGCCTGGACCCTGATCCTTTCCTTCCTATAATCCAGCCGCTTTAACAATTAGCCCCTGAATAGCCTCCCTGCTTCTGACCCAATCCCCCATAGTCAATTATCAGTAGAGCAGTCCTTTTAAAATTTAACTCAGATCTTGATGTTTGTCTGCTCAAAACAGTTCAGTTGTTTCCTCTTTCACTCAGTAAAAACTAAAGACCTTATGGACACTTACAAGACCTCACCACATACCGCCACATACTATCCTCTCATACTCTGTTCCAGTTATGCTGACTTTTTTTTTTTCTATTCCTAGAAGTCCAAAAGCCTTCCTCAGTCAAGGGTGAATGCATTAACCTTGACATGGAAACTTTTTCTCTCAAATGTCTACATTCCCTCAATGTTTTCATCTCTATCCCCAAAGTCATCATATTAGAGAGGCATTCCTGGGCCACTCCTTTTAAAATGGCAAGTCCTGGGCTTCCCTGGTGGCGCAGTGGTTGAGAATCCGCCTGCCGATGCAGGGGACACGGGTTCGTGCCCCGGTCCGGGAAGATCCCACATGCCGCAGAGCGGCTGGGCCCGTGAGCCATGGCCACTGAGCCTGCGCGTCCGGAGCCCGTGCTCCGCAACGGGAGAGGCCACAACAGTGAGAGGCCTGCGTACCGCAAAAAAATAAATAAATAAATAAATAAATAAATAAAATAAAATGGCAAGTCCTGTCTCCTCTTCCACCATAGCCCCTCCCCAAATTCACACTTTGTTTACTCCTATTTCAACTATTTTCTCCATTGCATTAACCACTGTTCAACATACATTTATGTGACAATTTATTTGTTTGGTTGAGTGTCTTTCCTTACTAGGTATGAGCTCCATGAAGGCAAGAATTTCTATCTGACGTGTTCACTGCTGTATTCCAATTGCCTAAAGCAGTGCTTGATACACAGTGGATGCTCAATAAATGTAGGTTGATTAAACAAACAAAAAACAAACAAGCAAACAAAACTTCTACCTTCTCAAGTAATTAATTATCTGGTCTCTTTTTGTGTGTCTATGTGTGTTCTACTTATGCAGAAGAAATAGCCACTACTCATTTCTAGTGACCCTTGCCAATGGGATGATGACTATAATATAAAGCATGAAGTAAACTGACATTGCCATTCAGGGGTGTCTTCCCTTCCAACTTTCAAGATGCAGCCTTTCATAATGAAAACTTCTCTGACTTTAGATTTAGAAAAATAAGAGTTAAAATATTTAGTTCAAAACATATTGCTCAAGCACTTATTCTTTGCTGAGGTCCTATGCTATGCATGAGGATACAAAGATGAATCAAATTAGCTTCTGTTTTTTTATCTTAGGCAAGTCACTTTACTCCAGTACGGCTGTTTTCCTTTTATTTGTACCATAATAAGTTTGTACTAACTGATACCTAAAATGGTGCTCCAGAGAGGGTGTGGAGAAAAGGGAACCCTCTTGCACTGTTGGTGGGAATGGAAATTGATACAGCCACTATGGAGAACAGTATGGAGGTTCCTTAAAAAACTAAAAATAGAAATACCATACGACCCAGCAACCCCACTACTGGGCATATACCCTGAGAAAACCATAATTCACAAAGAGTCATGTACCAAAATGTTCATTGCAGCTCTATTTACAATAGCCAGGACATGGATGCAACCTAAGTGTCCATCAACAGATGAATGGATAAAGAAGATGTGGCACATATATACAATGGGATATTACTCAGCCATAAAAAGGAACGAAACTGAGTTATTTGTAGTGAGGTGGATGGACCTAGAGACTGTCATACAGAGTGAAGTAAGTCAGAAAGAGAAAAACAAATACCGTATGCTAACACATATATATGGAATCTAAAAAAAAAAGAAAATGGTCAGAAGAACCTAGGGGCAAGACGGGAATAAAGATGCAGACCTACTAGAGGATGGACTTGAGGACACAGGGAGGGGGAAGGGTAAGCTGGGACAAAGTGAGAGAGTGGCATGGACATATATACACTACCAAATGTAAAATAGATAGCTAGTGGGAAGCAGCTGCATAGCACAGGGAGATCAGCTCGGTGCTTTGTGACCACCTAGAGGGGTGGGATAGGGAGGGTGGGAGGGAGGGAGACGCAAGAGGGAAGAGATATGGGGACATATGTATATGTATAACTGATTCACTTTGTTATAAAGCAGAAACTAACACACCATTGTAAAGCAATTATACTCCAATAAAGATGTTTTAGAAAATAAATTAAATAAATAAATAATAAGTAAAATAAAATGGTGCTCCAGAAAAAAAGCTCCTATGATTACAAGACTATCTCCACCTTGGATTTTGGAAAAGTCTGAAGGGTAGAGTGGATGGAGAAAAACCTGGAGGATAAAGTTGACATTTTTAACTCAGTCATGAACCAGTGGTGACTCTGATATTTTAGTGAGATTGTGACAAATTACCTATTGACTACAGTTATAATCCTTTCCTAGAATAGAGACTCCAAATATGTTCAGGCATTCTAAAGCAAATCAAATTCATAATACTGATTTGGATAAAATGAGTAATTTATCTTTCTATAAATACATTTGGTTCTTGTTCTCAGAACTAATACCCTTTATAAGGCATTATCTTCCTTAACGTTAAAATTTGAGAAGTCTGTGGTACATGTACCCAGCTGATGTTTCACCCAAGATTAGTCACCAGTCACCTGTTAGAATGAAATGATTTTAAATCTGTCATTTTTAGTAAGTTAACTAATTATTAATTCTAAGTAATGCTTACATTAGAGCTCTTTTAAGAAATAAATGGAAATCTCTTCATTCTACTGCCTTCATAGCAGAATGAATTAACTATAAGTATTATATATATCTATATATAGATATAGATAGATAGATATAGATATAGATATCTTTGAATGCAGCTTGTAAATTTGACTTATGGAAAATTCCGAATGTCTCTAATTACCACATTCTCCTAATTAATATCCATATATTTTGTGAAGAGTATCTAGTATTTGGATATGCAAGACTTAACACATTCCACTGTTACTAGTTAAATACAGTACCTTTCAAAGATATTAACCCTGAGAATACAATACACAAGAAGCACTTGTGTATTGACAAAGATAAACTTCTCATTGTATCCAAATCAGTATTATAAAATAATTTTCTTTTACTTTGAATGTCTGTACTAGAAAAAGCAACTATGGGTAACCCAGAAATTTTTAAATGTGCATCTCACAATCTGAAGAACATTCTAATGATTTAAACTAGGAGACTGCACATTAAGTTTTACATCTTCTAAAATTTGTTGCATGACAACTCCATATTTTCTGATGGTTCCATTTTACCTCCTCAGGGACAGCTCTTATATGAACAAAGCCTTTTCTGAAGACGATGAACACTCGGCGGGCTCCACAACGTAAAGCAGATGTTGCACAGTCGAAAGCTGTGTCTCCAGCTCCGAGTACAATCACGGCTCCCCGTATCGATGGCAATGGAGAGTGACAGGCACACATTCCTGAATGATGAAAGGAAAACCCCATTTTCAAGTAGAGAAACCATTTCTGCATGACAGCTCAAAAGATACTTGTACTCAAAGCAGTGTAAAATTGCATCTTGCAGTTTGCGAGGATGGAGTGTCACTATCAAATTATTCTGCTTCATTGAAAGACAGTTTTATTCCCACTTTAAAGATATGCTCATACATGTAATTTCATAGTCAATACCTTTAACTTCTTTTTTGCCTTCTAGAAGGATAGCTATAACACATTTTGAAGAGTTTGGGTCATAATAAACTGGAATCAATCAATTTAAACTCTCTGTCAAAGTTGTGATATGTATTTTTAACTTATTGTCATTAAATTTGTTTGTTAGAAGAAAAAAAGTGATCCTTGTGATCCGAGTTAATAATTTGCAATATTTCATTAAAACCTTTTATTTAGAAATCATCTTATAAGATTTCTAACATACAGCCCTGCTGTATAGTATATTTAGTAAATTTTGAAAATTAACATGCTGAATATGTTCCCTTTAGGTAACTGAAGAATTTCTGAGAACTGTTTTCTTGAAATAGTTAAAATAAAACTTTCTCCCTTTTACTGCTTTTTTCCTGGTTTTGTTTGTAAAACTGAGCAATAAAAGAAATATGACTCTCCAAGTGAACATTTCTCAACAGCATTTATATGAATATTTGATGTCCACATGAAGATTCTTTAAAAAGTAAAATGCAGGTGTTCGCTATGTATTAGGTAGCTCTGTATTATTGGATTAAATAAAACTGTTGACAAGATAAATTACTATAATTTTTGAAATGGCACCACAGATAGCATAATCATTTTGCTTGAAAGAGTTTGTATTTGGGATTACATAATTAGCCTTTTGTAATTCTCAAATACATGCTACGTGTACAATGATCTTCCCTAGCAAGCATCGTGTTCTCTTGGAAGGAAGAGGATGAAGATGTTACACAACTTTAGCTGTAAAGTTCTACAGATTGATCTAAGAGAGAAAGTTTCTTATCTTTTTCAATTTTAGGAGAATAAATGTAGATTCTTATCTTTTCCATATGTAATTGATGTTAGAATATCTGAAGTTCAGAATTCTTTAAAAATATATATTTAAAGGAGTTTGACTATCGGGTTTTAGGGAATATATTATAGCTTCTTTAACACTAAGACGATGACTCTAGCCCAGTCAAAGCAGAGGACAGGCATAGCTTCCAGTTGTTCTTCCTTTGGTGTGTGAAGTGATTTCACACAGAGACTAGGTATTAGGGTATCCATCAAAGTGTTTTGTTTTAATTTCATAAAACTGTGGTTCAAGAAGAGACTGAATCTTTCTGCTGGTGTGGATACAAATCATGGAAGACATGATCACTTGTCCTATTTTAAACAAAAACATAAAACAGTTCCCAAAGTGAAGTTCCTGCCTTTTCTTTTAAGAACATCTTCTGATGTTTGTTAAGGACACTCTTATTTTGAAGCAACTTTTCATAATGCAGTTTAGACCTGTATACAACACAGTGAAAAATCCTTATGATGATGTTTGATTGGGAGGATGGACAAATAGATGATTCTGGCTAACAGTAATGTCAGATTTTTTTTTTTTCATTTTACATTGGTGTTATAAAAGGATGAACTGGAGATCTGGACAATTTCCTACTGAGCCTGGACTTAATATATATTCATAATACACATAACAACATAGGTAACATTAAGAACAGAAGACAGTATGTGATACCTGCTTTACTGCTTTTGGCTACAAGTGGCAGAAAGTCTTTGGATGTATAAAACCCCTGGTCCTGTGTCAGGCCTTGGAAGATGTGATCCTTTTTGGGTTCTGGCAAACCTAAGTAAAAAAATTGATAAAATGTCATTAGAAGGAGGGGTGACTTTTCCTACTGACTATTAGAAAGAAAGTAGAAAGCTGTGATCATTAAGATAATGTGGTTCTTAGAGGAAAAAAAATCTATAAGCAAATTAACATAAAAGAATGTACATAACGCAATGTAACAGATCTCAGAGTATACCTTTAATACATAACTAAGAATACATCATAAATCACACGTTCATGTGCACATGTACATATACAGAGACATGGATACTCACATACTGTGTTAAGGGGAAAATCAGGTTATATTCTTTCCTCATGTCATAAATAAAAATAAATTTCTGGTGTATTAAAGTGTTAAATATAAAAAATTCATCACAAAACCTAAAAGAAAATATGGATATATGTTTATCTAGTTCCTGAATATGGAAGGTCTTTCTAAGGGGGTGGGGGGAGACTAAAAAATTTTGAAGGAAAAAAAAGTATTTTACCACAAAAATTCAGCTAGTTTTACACTTCAAAAATATTATAAACAAATTAAATGCCAAGTGATTAGCTAGAAGAATATTTTAACAAATAAAATGTCTTTTCTACATAAAGACATTTCTCAGTTTTAATGAGGAACATATTAACTTTTCAATAGAAGCATAAACAAAGGGTAACAAAAATTGGGATAACAAAAAACATAGTTTATAAGCACCAAAAATCTTAAGTGCCCTAGTAATTTAAGAACTGCAAGTTAAAACAATGAGATATGATTTCTCCTCTATTAAAAAGTAAAGGGTTTAAGAAAATTACACTATATGGCAAGGTTAAAGATGAGATTTGTTATGCTCTTTTGGTAGAAATTTGGTAGAAACTGGTGCCTAATTCTAAAAAACAGTTTTGAATCTATCATAAGAAAATACTAAGACATGCAAATAAAGGTTTGATGTACAAAAACAGTCAGTGCAGAAAAGATAAGAGAGAGACAGAAAGGGTGGAGGAATATCAAAATGCCAACAGAATGAATAATCCAGTTTTACTTTAAGAGATGAAAAACATGACAGAACAAAATGCAGCCATTAAAACAAACATTTGAAAAATGTGGTAACAGATTGTAGTCAAAATACAGTGTTAAATAAACTAGCAGGACACAAAACACTGTGTATAGTATGATTTAAGTTTTATAAAAATATATAAACTATATAATCTGAACAGTAATCATTTCTGGTGGTGGGACTGTGGATATTCTGGGTTTTCAAAAATTATTTCCTTATTTTCCAAATGTTCTATAACATGCATGTATCAACTAGTTAGGAAATAATTGCCAACATTTTGAAAAGAATATGAATAGCTGGTTAAAATGTTTTCAAACTATAAATGAAGCAAATCTGATAGCTTTCACCCCACTACAGGAAAGCTTTTCATCTCAATTCCATAAGGGGGAAATTTATAGCTTAATGTTATTTACTATCCAAATCTCAGTCTACCAATAGGCCATTCCAGAGAAATAGGAGTTTATTTCATAGTTAAATGAAAGCCAATGGTAGCTGCTGGTAGACACACAGAGTAAAAAGCATGGCCCAGGAGATGAGTTTTGTTGTGTGCGATAAGGTTGATCTGACCTGAAAACTGAAGGTGCTGGTGGATTGAGTGCATAGCCAGCAATAAACCACTGCTGTCCCTTCAAATTAAATCAAACATTTTTCTTTCCTGTCTAGCACCTCTTTCATTTCCTCCCTCCGCAAAAGATTTGCTCTTTGTTTTTAGGTTATTTTAAGACCATTTTTTAAAAATTATTTTAATTATCTAAGAAAGTTAGGCAAGTCATTTGACTGATCTTTGCTCTGGCTTCTCTATAAACAAAACGGGGATAATTTTATTTCTTCATTTTCTGACACGGAGGAATATCCCTTAGTCTATTTGTAACATGGAAACTATTACATAAATGTGTGGTTATATATATTAATGTAATTCTTTTCGAAGGACTGAGATGGGGGTGGTTACAGTTACATAAATATAGCTGAATATGTACTTGAAGATTCTAATGACAAAACAATTTTTCTTGAAAGCTGTTAAAAGATGATTGTAGTTTAAGCTACATTTGATTAGTCAAACCAACATGTGTCATTTTATATATATATATAAAATATATATATTTAAATAATAAGGACCTGTCTCCCCTTTCATATTACTATACTATAGAGACTGCATATGTTCTATGGTACTTCATTTTCCCATTTTCCTGTTAAAAAAACACAACAAGGAAAACAATGTGAAGGGTTTTGCAATTTCAAGGTGATGTGGTAAGGAAAAACCTTTAAGACAGATCAAAAACAAAGCACAGAGAATATAAGTGGTGGACAAGAATTCTACAGTTTCTGGTAATGAAGTCCAAGATCCTTCCTTTACTAATCCCTAATCTGAGCTTTTTCATTACTTGCCATGGTTAAGGTAAAAGGGAGATTTACATCTGTGCTTATTTTCTATAGACCCACTGCTAAAATAACTGTTATATAAAGAAATGCAAGGCATTAGTATTAAACACACCACCTGACCCATAGAGATGATGTTTTCTCTCCTGCAAGAATTATTTCACAAGAAAAAAGCTTCGGTAAAATTTAAATTTCATTTTTTCACTTGAATCATACATTGACAAGGACAACTGAGTTTCCTGTGCTTTCACCCCACTCTGCATTTATCACTATAATGAATTTAACATTTACTGGGTCAGATTCTCCCTGTAAATGTTCAAGAGGGCACCAGCTAAACGTTCTGACCTATAGATACTGGCTTGAGGACAGGAAAAACGAGCCAGTAACTGGATGGGATGATTATGATTGGGTTATCTCTGCAGCCTATTTAGCCACACCTCAAGTCATGCTCACTTTTAGATTCCCAGTGTCCACGGAGCGCTTCTCCCCTACCTGGGTGGCAGATCATCTATTAGGACCATGTATCTGAAGCTCTGCTCACATACTCTTTGGCAGTCCAGCCCAGCTGGCAGAAGTACCCTATTCTCTGCTAACTATGATGCTGCTGGGTGATTAGGAACAGGGTCTTTGTCATCAGACAGAGTTTGGTGTGAGTTCTACCTCTTCCATTTATCTGATTGTGATCTTCTGTAAGTTCTATGACAGTTAGTTTTATGTGTACATAGCTAAGTACACACATCAAATTATCCAATCAAACACTAATCCAGGTATTACTGTGAAGGCACTTTAGAGATGTGGTTAACATCTATAATCAATTGATTTTAAGTAAAGGAGATTACCTCAATAATCTGGATAAGCTTCATCCAATCAGTCCAAAGGTCTTAAGAAAAAATTGAGGTTTCCTTAAGGAAGAAGAAATTTTGTCTGTCTGCTGGCCTGGCCTACAGATTTTAGATTTGACAGCTCCCGCAACTGCATAAGCCAATTCCTTGAAATAAATCATACCACTCAATCTATCTATCTATCTGTTTATCTATTTATCTATTTTATATATCTCTTAAAGGCTTTATCTTTCTAGATACAATTAATTAATTGCTCTGATCTTCTACCTCTGCATTTCTAAAACAGAGATAATAATTATATTTCTCTTCTCTCATAGATGTGTCTATCTATTTATCTATCCATACATATATATATAAAGCATTGGGACCTGGCACATAGTGAATGCTCAATAAACACTATCTATTAATATTATGATAGGTTTATTATTCTGTAGTTTATAATTTTTATTTCAAATTCCACATCTCGTGTCAAGGAAGAATAAATCTTAAATCAAAGTAAAGTATTAAAACCTTAGCAAATTTAAACAAAGTGCTACAAAAGAAGAAAAATGAAGCAACCGTAAGTGAAATATGAAAGATAATGAAACTTGCAAATACCCATCTATCAAAGGAAGATTTCCCTGAGAGTAGGTGGCATATTAATAAATAAGGTATGTGTCTATACCAGGATGATTTCAAAATGACACCGAAATGACTTTTTAATTCACCTTTCAGTGGGAAGAAGGAGGTTTATGAATAAAGAGGAATTGACAAAGATCTGACAAACAAAACAGCTCAGGGTAATATCCATATAGTGTTCTTTGTCTTTCAAGAAGGCCAGATAGTTTCTTTGTTCCCCTAGAATAGTTACTGAAGTTTTTGGTGTTTCAGCACGCATTTATACAAAGGTATACAATGGAACACCTTCTTAAGACGTACTGAAAGATTATCATTTTCAAGTTCTCCAAAAAGAAAAGAAAGAAATAAAATGTTGCTTATACTACAGAAAATCTAACTTAACAGGTATTGATTACTTATAGGCAGTGTTTTAAGTGCCTGACATATAGGTAGGTGATTTTTATATACTAACTCATTTGATTCTCAAAACAACTCTAAAAGACAACTCGCATTACTATCTGCATTTTAGATATGAGAAAACTGAGGCACATAAAGATTAAGTAACTTTGCTGAAGGTCATAGAACAAGTAAGTAGTAATGCCAATTTCTAACCTGGATGCTCTGGCTGTAGAGTATATGCTTTAACTTCAAAATGCTGCCTTTGCCATGTATAAGGTTATAATTAAACCCTGTTATAATGTGTTGCTACATAACAAGTGATGTCCAAAGTAATCATTCAACGTATATGTATTCAGTTTCACTTTAAGGCTATGGATACGCATACAACACAGAATGTTCCAATCTAGTGGTAGAGAAAAGACTGGCTGCTTCTCTGGGCTGCATCTTTGTTTTGCGATTCTTTTCTCTAGCACAATTCCTCTCTAAAATGTCTTCCTTCTTAACTGCATTCCCCTTGGGTATCTGCTGGTTATTTTTCAATATTTGATATTCTTTGAAATCTGTATCTTTGCTTTGTTTCCAAAGCACCTCCCTCTGAAACAACTACAGAATATACAACAGCAGTGTATTTAGTAAATTCTTTGTACTCATATTAAGTTCTGCACAACTTCAATTAACATTAACAAGATACTAAATATTCTGTTTTGTGTTATCATCTAGTAAGTAATAGATGAGGAATAAGTTTCTAAGGCTCAGTCTTCATAGCTACTGTAGGACGTGTTTAAGAATTTCTCAGATTTTATAATGTCTGCATGTGTTACTTTACTGGGTCAACTCATTCAGTGTTAATTGAATTGAGCAACAATTTGTGTGACGCCTCTCATTCTTGAAGGCATTCACTTGAATGACAGCTAAGCCGTCATGCGGAAGATGGTGATCAGACAGACATGTCACGGGAGACAGCCTCACACATCCCACAGAAGTGGAGAAGACAGCACAGAACGTTGTGAGACTGCCTCAGGTTCCTGGCTTACGGAAATGGGCAATGTTCTAGTATTCTGAACTCTCTCTGCAGGTATACTGTCTTGTTATTTCACACGAGTGCTTTTTCAATAAGAAGATTTTAGTAGACATATAAAATCCCTCTGCTTATGTCCTACTGTCAAGTTTACTGGCTGAGCACAGCAAAATGTAGTTGATGGCAAATGTCCTAAGTTTTTCACTTTTCCAAGTACTTTTGTGTCAGAGATTTTGCTGTCTTCTCAAAGAAGAAAGCACGTTGTTGTGATCTCAATCCTCATTGCTAAGCCTGGTTTGGGGAATGGTGCTGCATGAGGAAGAATATTAACATGTGAAGATTAAACATGGATTCATTAAACAAACCCTCACTAAGGGACACGAGGCTATCTACCACAGCTATGCAGTTGTGTCTTTGTAAGAAATGTCCCTGTGTAACCATTGTTTTTCTTTACTTTTGTTTATTAAGTCTTTTTAAAATATCTTAATGCCAACTGACTTATTTCTATCATTTGTAAATACAGCGTACTGAATAAGAGTGAAAGCTCTAAGTCAGACTTTCTGTGTTAAAATTCTCATTCTAGCTCTTACTAGCCATTGACCTTGGGCAAGTAAATTACCCTTTCTGGGCAGCAGCAGCCTCATCATAGGATTGTTAGGAGAGTAAAATGAAAACAATATATGTAAAGCTCTTTGCATAGATGTGAAATAAACGATTCCTTTTATTTGCATTCTCTCCCTAAAAGCCTTTGTTTGATATAATGAAAGGACACATTCGGATAGACATAAATTAAATGTTCATCTAATCCATCATATTCACAATTCACACTGTTGCACATTTAAGCGGTCAGCGTTGGACAGATTGGTTAGAATGAAAGGCTGTGGTAAGACAAGGGTATTCCTCTAACTTCATTCATTCTACAGACTACAATGGACGCAAACCATACTGCTTCAAGACCAGGAAATAGCAAGGTTAAGACCCTCTATTGGTTAAGGCATCATTCAAATTGCAGCAGTTAGTTAACATCCTGCCTCAGAGACCACTGACCTAGGAGTCTGGAGAACTGGGTTCTAGTCTCATTATATCCCCTTTCTAGCTGTACTTGGGTAAAATTACCTTTAATACTGTGGCTGTCAAATTCCTTTATTTTATCTAATTATGTTTTATTAAGCTATAATTGATATATATTAGTTTCAGGTGTACAACATAAAGATTCAGTATTTGTATATATTGCAAAATGATTACCACAGTAAATCGAGCTAACTGCCTTGATTGGAACGAAGATATCTCTGACTTATGTACAGGGTTGCTCTGAAATGAGGTGGAAAAGTACACATAAAAGCACTCTGGTAAATCTAAAACAACATTCAAATGTAAATCATTATTACCGTCTTGGGTAAAATATAAAAACTATGGAAAATAAAGACTCACATTATAAAAGATTCATAGTATACACTTTCACAAACAGAAGATACTGCAATTAATCATAAGAAGATATTTAAATGGCTGTACATAGATATGTAAATGTAGGTATAACTCATAAATACATGTATTATGGATATATGTGTTTATATACTTACTAGAAAAAGTAAACTATTTTGATATCAAGCCCAAACAGTTGAGATTACAATATGGAAATAAAATATTCCTTTCAAGGGCCTAAGCATTCCACAATTTCACAATGGATTATAAAGTTCTTCATCTGTCACTTAAAGATCACTTATATGACTCAAAGGATTTACTTCCAAGGGAAAACAGTGCCGTAAGGGTTATCATTCTAAGATCTATATATGGATTAGAAAGAGAACAGATCAATGATGCCCTATTGTGATTCTTTTCTCAATAAAACTCCCCATCTTTTTCTGACAACCCACTGTAAATGTGTTTAGCTCTTGGGTGTTCAGACTGAATTCAGAAAGAGTGGAGTGATTCAATATAACACATATGAAATCAGATCACCATATATCACAATAGTATTCATTTCATTGATTTTTCAAATCCCCAATAAATATCTGTTCTGTATAACTGCTGTCTAGTCTCTCTCTATATATATATGACCACAAGCATTAATTGTATGGATCACATAATTCGTTAGAGCATAACAAGAGGAAGACTCTTAAAAAATGTTATGAATGAAATCACCATCTCAAATCATATTTTTTCCCATTACACAAGGTACTTTTCTATACAGAAACATATAACAATAATGACATCCAGACCTAAGAGGAGTAAAGAACACTCATACAATTTTGAAAATCGGAGAGACGCTGAACTAAGATCTTCTTTTTGTATTTAATTATGAAAACAGTATAATTTTAAAAGCATTGGAGAAGAGAGTAAAGTAAACAAATGTAATAATTCCTATGAAGTTACAAACGTATTTCAGTTTGCTTCTATGATTTCATGTAGAAAATATGTATAAGTTCTATTATACCAACGAGATCAGTTCATAAAATTTCATATTAGAGCTTAATATCAGGCTCCAATTTAGAGTTTTCATGGGTGACAGAAAATATAAACATATTAATAAAGCAATGTGTTCACAAGATCAACACATGTGAAGTAAATTGAATCTAAGTGGTTAAAATTCTTCTAGAGGATTTTTAATCTGTAATAAAATATCTAGCAATTTCATATAACAAAATGAGAATAAGATTCACTATGCATTTGTAGTCTCATAATTTTTACTCCTTTTACACATGTGGAAAAAACAGAGAGAGAGAGAGACCTTATTTTAATTAATAAAATATTGTCCAAGAACTCAAAGACAGATAAAATATCCTTGAGTGTTTTCTACTTTCCTGATAAATAACTTCTATATTCAGGATCCACCTTATCTATTGTTCTTTCTATATAAAGGGACATATGAAGGAATCAAAACAACAAAATCCTGGACCAAAAAAAAGAAGCTGAACTATTTTTCTTTATATTTTTGTAATCCAATTTTCTTGTAATTAGCAGAAGTTATTTTACTAATTAAAATTTAATTTTAATATAAAAATAAGATCTCATTAAAATCCCTCTTCTAGAAAACATGTTAACGTAATTTTCTTTTTCTGTCACAAAATTATACATATCCCTTTGATTTTTGGTATTATTTATTAAAGTGTGCTTTATCTCTTGGGCTTTTTCTATTTGTTTTCCTCCCTTCTCTTTTCTCTGTTTCTCATTCTCATTTGGCTTTTGCTATAAAACAATTTCCTTAAATTTTAATCCTCACATCATGAAGTAAGGGTAAGCAAAAAAATTCAAAGAATATGCCTCAGGCGAAGATTTTTTTTTCTTAATGACTGGAATTCTTAGATGGTGTTAGAAAATTACTATTTAGCACTATGTAAGTATACTATATTCCAAAGTAAAGAAATCATTAATAATAAAATACTAAAAAGGAACAGTTATATTACAAAATAAATCTACCAGGCTTACAAAGAAAACAAATTTGCTACAGCTACCTGCTGTGGAGATGAGGCAGTAATCTCAACAGCAGGAAATAAAAGAGAAGAGAGGAGAAAAATACAAAAGCACAGACATTAAAAAAGTAATTAAAACACTTATCTCCATCGACATACATTACGGAAAAAACCCTCAACCAACCACCTAAAACCATACTTTATTGAACTGCACAGCTGGAAACAGCATTAAAGCTGCCACCGTAAACACACATTCTGTAGAAGGGAGAACACCCCTTTAAAAATGTAATCTCAAAAGTATTACTAATGTGTTAATCACCAGTAAATGTACCATACATTCATTGTATTGTATTAGCTACTTTCTCAAAGGTATTTATTAATTGTACTTCTAAATTTTTTACTCAAATAAATTCTTAAATATACGTACTGGTAACCTCTTTATTTGTAATCGTTCTAATGAATTTTACAGCTATATTGTGAGGCTAAAGTATTCTGTATATCAAAAACTTTATGTAAAAAATTTTAATATAACATGCATTTATAATTGGTAATGCAGTTAAACTGTTTTCTTTAAAGCCAAACTAATCTTTGCTATAGTACTGAAATAAAAAGCGTGAAACACAATGCAAGAGTTGAGGTCATGGATTAAAACTGAAATGAGGGGCTTCCCTGGTGGCGCAGTGGTTGAGAGTCCGCCTGCCGATGCAGGGGACGCGGGTTCGTGCCCCGGTCCGGGAGGATCCCACATGCCGCGGAGCGTCTGGGTCTGTGAGCCATGGCCGCTGGGCCTGCGCGTCCGGAGCCTGTGCTCCGCAACGGGAGAGGCCACAACAGTGAGAAGCCCATGTACTGCAAAAAAAAAAACTGAAATGAAAGCTAAGAATCATTCTGAATTACCCAAGTATGCTCTGGCCTTCAGAGCTCTGCAAAGTGAAACAATACAAGTCTGAGGAAGCAAGTGGCAGGCCTTAAAATAAAGACCATGCACCAAATGTGCTTGGTGACTCTCTCAGCTGCTGAAACTTGTTTCTGCATCTACCTGATTCTCCCCAGGCATGTCTGTGAAACAATGGAGAGCTGCCTGATTCAGAATCAAAAGACTTCTAATGGACTCCTGACCTTTACTTTTTAGCTATTAGCTATAAGCTCATGCCTAAGTCATTAAATTTTAAACCTCAGTTTTCTCATCTTTAAAATTAGAAGAATTACAAAATGCATTTCCTTATAGAACTGTTATGTGGACAAGTAAGCATAGTACAGCTCTATACTGCTGAAACAACTTAAATTTACACATAGAAAATATAGATATTGGTTTTGCTACAATATAATTCTTTTACCTTTTAATTATGCATTTTGTTCTTTACTCAAATGATACATTTCTGTACAAATTTATTTATCTTATTCTAAGTCACTGCTGTGGTTTTTATAAATCTTACAAGAAAATACTTATCTTAGTAGATTTTTTTAAAGAAATGTGTATGCAATAAGAAAAATATTAAATTATTTCCATGATTAAATATACTTGGAATGTGCTCAGTATTACTGATGCATTGCTGAGTTAGAGTCTTGAAACTAGAATACTTTTCTAGGAATTCAGAAAATTCCACAAAGTAATCACTTTCCAAAGACACTCTTGATGGATAGACATGGTCAACCATTTCAGAAACATATGGTTGACCTTGAACCTCAGTTTGTTCATCCACAAAATAGGCAGATTATCTAGAAACCAAATTCTGAAACTTGCCTGTGATTTTCAAGGAATCCAAGACTATGAAAACGTATCTTTGTACATGTGTACATTTTATAGTGTATGTGTACAGAGGGTCTATACCTGTCATTATACCCCCTACGGAGCCTGTGACTCAAAAATGGTTAAAGAATCACATTGACTAAGATTAATTCAACTATACCATACCACTTATCCAGCTGCCATTCCAAGAGCATGGAGTGTGGTCTCAAATGCCAAATGCAATGTAATTATCCACACCTGACAACTGTTACACATCATGAATAAATACCATTTTATATAAGACTTTGTAAATATATTAAGGTCTGGTAAAATAAAGTTGTAGTTTTGATGTCAGACATAACTATGTTCATGTTATTACTCCACTGTATATTGGCTGTATAACCTGCATAATCCCAGTTACTTAAATTTCAAGTCTCCATTTCCTTATCTATGAAATCAGGTAAATTAATTTAGATAATATATCTCAATAATATGATAAATGCTTACCACAGTGACTAGCATGTGGTAAATACTAGTAAATGAATTGGCTTTTATGTATTTTAACTTCCAAAATCCTATTACTTTCATACTTGTACCTTCCTTGATATTTTTCTTTCTTAACACTTACATAATTTTAATATAAAACACCACAACAACCACCAAAACTACAGATAATTTTAAAAACTTAATGCCAATTGAAATTTCCTTTGATATTGGTGATTAACCATATAAAACTTGGCAGATTCAATGTATATTCACTACATATCCAGTTCTGAAATTTCTGTTACTTAAAAAAGCCAAGCAAAACTACAGTCTACCCTGTTCAACTTTCAACTTTGGATACTAGTTGTGTTTTTTAATTGTTATTAAGATAAGATGGAAATAGAAATTTTGGATGTTTCATTTATTTAAGCACTTATTCATTAATACCTATTGAGTGCCTACTGTACTTGGGATACAGAGGAACTTGGGATATACAGAGATGAATAGCTTCCAATCTAGTGGGAGAAGAACATATAACCAGAAATAGAAGAAAGCAAGATAAGTGCTGTGACAAACGGATGCATAGGTAAGTGCCAGGAGCCCTTACAAAACACAGTTCACCTCAGCTGGTGACAATGATACTTATGCTCAGTCTTGAAAGATGAATGTTTCCCATGGTAGAAAAAGAAAGAGGAAGAATGAGCAACATATACAAAGGTGTGAAGGGGTAAGAGTTCAATCTGAATGAAACTACGTGTGGTCAGGGGAGCAGATAGGAGAGAAGGAATAGCAACATTTGAAATTGACAGATAAGCAGGCCCCGGACCATAAAAGGCCATGCAAGCCACACCAAGGAGTTTACCCAGAGAAAACACTGCAGAGAAATGATACAGTCAGCTTTGTATATTAACAAGGACAAACTGGTAGCAGTATGTAGACCTGGTTTGCAGACAGTGAGAATGAAGGAACTAGATCATGTAAGGGGATGCTGCATAAATCCGGATAAGACAGGAACACTAACCTTGTACTTCTCAACCTGGATTATTAGTAACCTCCACTAACATGGCATTACAGGGAGTGCCCACAGCCTTAGTACAAACACAGCCTACTTTCCTGGGTCAACAATTTCAATCAAAGATAAGTACTTTAAATTATGGTGTTTATATTAAGACAAAAATGGAGATGCTGAGGAATGAAATGCAAATTTTGAATAAAATTTTACTACTTCAAAGAAATTCTGTATATGGGATTTGAAACTGTGCCTCTGGATTCCTTAGAGGTATGTTTTCACTTTCTTCTCCTATTACAGTAACTTTAATGGGGAAAAAAAAAAAAGATTGATTCACACTAAGATACCGACAGTGGGGATACATACAGGAGAATAAAAACATATCCTGAAGGTCTTTAAGGGTTAATTTCATGGGATTTGGCACCTCGTGGTTGAAAAGTGTAGAGAGAAAGGAAGGGTCACGGCTGAGCCTCAGCTTCCTGTTTCGGTGGGTTCCTCAACAGTGGTGTGCTTGACTGTGGCCCAGGACAGTGGAAGAGGAGCAGAAGATGCTAGGGCAACAGTATTGTTCCACTTCGAACATATTTAACGGAGCGTGGGATATCCAGTAAAGTCATTCTACAGATAATTAACAAGTAAAATTTCAAGGCTGAAGCTCATGAGAGAAATCTGGTCTGGACCAAGAGATCTGAAAAGTATCAGCAAAGAGATTGTACTGGAAGCCATGAATGCTAATGAGCTAATCCTGAGGAAAAGAAAGCCAACAGTTGAGCCCTAGATAACATAACAACATTTAAAGGAAGAAAGAGGAAAAGGAGCCCAAACAGAAATTGAGGAGGGGTCAGTCAGTCATGAGAGGCAGGAGAAAGCAGTATGCTGAAAGCCAAGAGAAGAGAGGTATCAGTTCAGACTTTATAGATCTATATACATGTATATATATATATATATATATATATATATATATATATATATATATATATCTCCAGTGCATAAAAATGTACCAAGAAGCAGGTGTTTAAAGAGTACTTTTGATTTTAGGACTCATCCTTCTTGAATTTTAAGTATAGTGCAAGGTCACTTTTATTTTGGAAATAAAAGCATTAATTAATTAATTGTTTTTGGAGATAATATAGCTAAAGGAGATTTATTGAGAGGGAACATAAAAGAGGACAAAAACAACAAAATAGAAATATATGTATTGTAGCTATGAAAATCAATTTAAATGAGGCAAATCAGAAGAGGAAGAGGAAACAGGATAAACCCTATACTGACACCCACACTGCAAGGTATTCTAGTGGTAATGCCTGCCAAAGTATGAAAAGATTTTGCTAGAAGAGAAACATAACACATGCCTTTCTAGGAATCAGTATCAGTGGAGAACACATTCATACTAAAATACATTCTTAAGAAGAAAGAATTAGTCAACAATGGCAACTCTGCATTAATTAAATTCTGAACGAATAACAGAAAATGGATGTAGCTTAGCTTGTATAATATTTGTTTGATTAAAAACTGCCTTTAGGGGCTTCCCTGGTGGTGCAGTTTTTGAGTCCGCCTGCCGATGCAGGGGACACGGGTTCGTGCCCCGGTCCGGGAAGATCCCACATGCCGCGGTGCGGCTGGACCCGTGAGCCATGGCCGCTGAGCCTGCGTTTCCGGAGCCTGTGCTCTGCAACAGGAGAGGCCACAATAGTGAGAGGCCCACATACCGCAAAAAAAAAAAAAAAAAAACCCAAAAAAACTGCCTTTAGGAGGGCTTCTTAAAGAATTTCGTCAAAACTGAAGCTTTGAATTAGGGAGCTGTTGTTCCACCTCTAGTACGTTTGGAAATCCCACAAAAGGGCCCACTGATATGTGGTTCACCCTGCAACAAATTTTTCTGACTTCTGAAAGGAAAACCAAATAATGACTCCCAGACAGGTGAAATACACGGCCAAGGTAGCAACACCTATGTTTGCTCTCAGCTCCCCCACCTACTTGCTGCGTGATGTGTGTAGCAAATTTGCCTATTTCTCTGTACCTTAGCTTTTACTTCTGTAAACTGAAGCTTTTAGCACCTCGTCCTCTGAGCTTTTCCAAGAACTCTTGAATCACGAAGCATTATGCAGACATAAGAAATTTAATAATAGTTGAAAATAATTTCATTATAATGGAGTCTATTACATAGACAAAGAGTATCATCCTCTCTTTTACTACTACAAGGTGAAGAAACTACAGTAACAGTGGATGGTGGATTAATCAGGGAGATCAAACTGAAATTCTGGGTTGCTCTTTGGAAATGATTTAAATTCCCTATGAACTGTGCAATATACACACAATCAAAAAATAAATTATACTCAAAAGCACCTGAACCACTCTAACCATGAATAAAAGCATATATCTTGACATCATCAGTAAAAATCTTACACGTTTTAAAGTCAACGTGTAAGATTTGATAAGTAAGTAAGATAGAATAATGAATTCTATCCCAAATGCCTGTGGTTTAATGAAGTGAGCAGTCGATGTTTGATTTTTTTTTTTCAGTTTCTGAAATATGATATTAGGGTCATTTCTTATAAATATTTTCAGTTTTTTTTAAAGAAGTCATAGTCTACTGCTAAGCTGTTTGAGTTCTGCTGCTTAGAGCATGGTTCATGTAAAACCAATATCAGCAATTTCATCTAATCCAATAGCTGTAAATTCCAGCCACGATGAACACTTTTGTGAGTCTAACTTGCTGTCTTGCCAGTGTACTCTGTAGATTATGAAGGAGAGGAGACAGAATGCAGTTCAGAAGCTCTCTTCAGCACCCCCTGTCCTAAATTCAGGCTCAACTTCATATAAGCTCAGTAGTAATAAATATTTTGAGTTAACGTTTGTAGCGTGTTTTGCCACTTAACAATAATTCTTGTGTGCTGGAGCTCCACAACAGCTTTATCGGCTAGGCATCTTTATGACCATTCAAAAAATGAGCAAACTGAGGTTCAAGGCAGTGAAACAAGCTTTCTGAAGCCCATAGCTAGTCCCATAGCTAGTAAGTGCCAAAGCCAGAATTAATCCAGCAAAAGCTCTTAAATACAGTGTTTCTTCCATTACATAGAATATATGTTTAGGATAGTCTATAATCTTTATTATCAGGGGAAGAAAAGGAACCATAACCTAGTCTTTGAAATTTTAGCATACAATGATCTGTGGCACCTTAAATTTTCTGAATGTTAATACAGTAGTTTTATTCATAAGAAAGATAAAAACATGCTTTACAGATTAGCAGGTAATTATTCACATATCCCACCTACGCTACATTTTCAAAGATTTTAGGTAAACTATGCCTACTTAAATTTAAATGATGTCTTGTAAAAAGGATTTTCTAAGCATTATTCATTTGTTTAAAGCACAGATCTACAGTGACAAACCTATCATCAATTCATTTTGTTGAAAGGGTAATAATGAAAGCGTTATTTTCCTTCTTTCACTGTGAGTCATTTGACCTATGTTAAATCAACTCTCAAATTTTCATTCATTATTTCTACATGAAGGAGTTTGCCAGCTCAAAAAAGTATAAATCTTCATTTGTCAAATTTAAACTATCCCTGTCCCAGTTGCTATCAAGGCTCATAGCTCTTATCCCTTAAAAAACAGCAAAATATTGTCAAGTCACACAACCTGCCCACAGCCTCAGATGACCCCTGGAATCAATAATATTTGTAACTTGTAAGTGCACAGTTAAGGAGATCAGAAGGCAAGCGCTGTCCTCGTTAACCGCATTGAGCTGTGATACTACAGCCGACTCCCTTGTGTGGTCTGTGATCAATTTTAATCTCCTGACCAAGAATAAAAGAATGCAGACTCCTGATTCTGGATTCATCTTGAAAGGAGAGTATAGATTTGTATGTCTGCAGTGGGAATGAAAGATTTAATTCAACTGGCATTCCAGGAAAGAATACATCTAAACTACCATTCCTCCTCATTACCCTCACTGCTTCCAGGGTCCTCTATCAACAGAGCTAAATACTGAAAAATGTGTACACAATGGGTTAAAAAGCAAAGCTGTCTTTGTGGACATATGATCAACTGCCTACAGAAACAGACTTTATAGTGATTTGTCCTATTGCTACATGATTTAAAGTGGAATCACTTTTTCTGTCTTGAATTTCCTTAGAAAAGTTATAATTTTGTGCCAGACTTCTTTGTGTGAAAATCTTTATGTTTAAGCAATTAAAGAATGCATAATTTATGAAAATTATCATTTAAAATAATCATGATTAGTTGTTTTCAAATCCCTACATTTAGGTACACTGTTACATTTCGGGAACTTTAAATTGCAAATTGATTCGAGAAGAAAAGACATCACCAGTTTGTTAGTTTTATATCTTTATATCTATACCCATGTCTCTCTCTCTCTATGCACATACATATATATGATAATGCATTTACAAACAAATGCAGAAATATTCTTATTTTTCTATAAAAATAAGAAAGAAGATATTTTATTGTTAAAAATAAAGTGTTCTTGCAGTTTACAGGGACAATTCAGGCAACTGTAATTTGAAAATTCCCTAGTTCCTATAAAATAGCATTTTCAATACATCTGACAAAAATTCCCATTCCACATCATTGCAGCAGTTTTTGAGCATTCATGATGCATCATGTACTGTGCTAGACAAAAACAAACAAACAGAGCAAGCTGGTGAAGAACACGGACCCCAAAGGCAGAGCCTAAGTTCAATTCGCAGCTCTGCTCCTTCCAAGCTGTTTGATCTTGAGCATATTAATTTGCCACCTTTGCCGCAGGTCCCTCATCCGTAAAGCAAGTATAAGGTCATGAATAGCACTGAACTTAGTAGAACTTTTATAATGACTAAATGAGAGAACACAGACAAACATGGAAGTATGTGTAGTACTTCATGGGTATAAAATAGGTGTTAGCTATAATAAAATGTATTCTGGCTCATTCATTCATTCATTAATAAACATTCAGTAACTGCTCCCTATGTAAAAAGGACCGTGTTAGGAAACAAAGATGAGCAGAAGACAACAATCTGACGTTTGCAAGCTGTTTAACTTTTGGACATCAGCCTTCTTATTTACAAAATTAAGATAGTAACATTTGTCTTGAAAGACTGCTATAGGGATCAAATGAAATTAATTACATAAAGTGTCAATCATAACACCAGCTACATATAGGGGATGGTCAATAGATGTCTATTGAATGAAGGAGTAAAGAACTGGATGGATGGATGGATATATGTTATGCCTTAGGCAGAGAGGAAACAAGAGTGAATCATCAGTCATCAGCTCAGAGCACACATTTATAAGTGAATTTCAAATATTTCTAGACTAAAAAATTGAAATATAGCAGGTAACAAGGTTTTTACATGAAGTCCTGGCATAAAGTACATTTGTCCTGTTTCCTCCCATAGAGAAATCAGCATCTAGTGAAAATGTAAAGGATAAATATAGATTCCTTTTACAGGAGCTGCCTTTTCTCTGTTTATTAATTGTGTAATGGGTTCACAGTTCAAAAGGCCCAAATTTGGCAGTGGTAGACAACTGATATTCTAAAACCAATAAAGCAGGGTATGGTGCTGTTTACCAGGGAGGAGTGATTTATTTTATCATTTGATTTTAAATATTTAATGAAATCCACGACATCTTGATTGGCTTGAAAACTCTGGGAAAAAAAAAAAAAAAAACAAGAAAACAGAAGTGGGAATCATCTTGACATTTTTATTTTAAGAACAATGACTCCACCTCAGCTAACAGAAGTGAATTACTAAAGGAATCTGTTTCTCTATGTGAATTTTAGTAATGGAAAATTATGTTTATTCTGTCTCTTAAAATGACTATTAACCAGATAGTTGAAATATATATTGATTTGAAAAGGATAGTAACATTTTAACCTATCCAGTGTGCCAATTCAGTCCAATTCTGTTCTATGTATGCTCAAAGCTGATCAGTTTTAATTAGCTGTTCTATGAAAGTAATACCACCAAGCATTCATTTTTTTCCTAGTTGATGCCATGCTAAATTAATGGTATAATGAGAAAGAACTCAGGGATGTGCCAGCATCTTAAATGGTAAAGAAATTGGGGTCTATCAGACCCAGTCAAGTGGTAAGTAGAATGATAAATCTGATTGCAATGTGCTCAAGTAAAAGACACCCAGATCCAGGTAGAAGAGCATGAAACTCAGAGTCCAGATCTGGCAGAGTTGGGTAAGGGGCAGAAAAGAGGACATTTAGAAGAAAATCAAGTAGCACTTCTTGAACACTGGTTCAGGAAAGCTTTGTGGAACTAAAAACATTTCTTTTAGATATCTTAACAGTACTATACTATCTGACCAAAAAAACTGCTATAATTTGACTACTGTAAATGCCAGCTTATGTACAGAACTCATCTCTTGTTTTTTTTGTTTTTGTTTTTTGTTTGTTTTGTTTTGGGTTTTTTAAAAAAATCTATTTATTTAGGCTGCGCCAGGTCTTAGCTGCAGCTTGTGGACTCTTACTTGAGGCATGCATGTGGGATCTAGTTCCCCGACAAGGGATTGAACCCAGGTCCCCTGCCTTTGGAGCTTGGAGTCTTACCCACTGGACCACCAGGGAAGTCCCAGAACCCAACTCTTCTTAACCGAGGATGGACTTTGCATATGTGTGTACATGTGTGTGTATAATATATATTATCATGCATGTAAACATATTCACAACTACAGGTACACAAACAACTCCATATCTACTTACCTAGCTGTATATGTATATGTGTATGTATGGTTTAGAAGTATTAGTTAGTAACAAACATATTGTAGCTTTATCAAAAAGTAAAACACCCATCCTTCTCAAACTCTTCCAAAAAACTGCAGGGTGGAACACTCCCAAGCTCACCCTGATCCCCACCATCACCCTGATACCAAAACCAGACAAAGATATCACAAAAGAAAATTACAGGCCAATATCACTAATGAACATAGAACCAAAAATCCTCAACAAAATACTAGCAAACAGAATCCACAAACACATTAAAAGGATCATACACCATGATCAAGCGGGATTTATACCAGGAACGGAAGGATTCTTCAATATACGCAAATCAATCAATGTGATACACCATAGTAACAAACTGAAGAATAAAAACCTTATGATCATCTCAATAGACTCAGAAAAGCTTTTAACAAAATTCAGCACCCATTTATGATAAAAAAAACTCTCCAGAAAGTGGGCACAGAGGGAACCTACCTCAACATAATAAAGGCCATATACAACAAACCCACAGCAAACATCATTCTCAATGGTGAAAACCATAATTTGAAAAGATATATACACTCCAATGTTCCTTGCAGCACTACTTGCAATAGCCATAATTCGAGAAGATACATGCACCCCAACGTTCACTGCAGCACTATTTACAATAGCCAGGGCATGGAAGCAACCTAAATGTCCACTGACAGAGGAATGGATAAAGAAGTGGTACATATATACAATGGAATATTACTCAGCCATAAAAATAATGCCATTTGCAGCAACATGGATGGACCTACAGACTGTCATACTGAGTGAAGTAAGTCAGACACAGAAAGACAAATGTCATATGATATGGCTTGTATGTAGAATCTAAAAGGATGAGTACAAATGAACTCATTCGCAAAAAGAAGTAGAGTCACGCATGTAGAAAACAAACTTATGGTTACCAGGTGATAAGGGTTGCGGGCGAGGGATAAACTGGGAGATTGGGACTGACATATACACACTACTATATATAAAATAGGTAACTAATAAGCTGTATAGCACAGGGAACTCTATCAATACTCTGTAATGGCCTATATGGGAAAAGAGTCCAAAACAAAAAAAAAGTGGATATATGTATGTGTAACTGATTCACTTTGCTGTACACCTGAATCTAACATTACATTGTAAATCAACTATACTCCAATAATATTTTTTTTAAAAAGTAAGACAATTAATTGACTTATCTCGTCCCCTCTACCAGCTCGAAAATCATTCACAAGAATCAGTAGGTATAGCTGCTTTAGGTAGAATGGTCTCTCTCCTTTCCTACCTTTATCTCGTAACCTTCCTATAGGATAGAAATCACCAAGAATCCATTGACTGCCATTATCCAAGGTGGTTTAAGACACCTAGACAAATTAGGGATAAGATGACCACTAGGCCAGGCTAAGTTTTAGCCAAACAAGTCATTCATCACCCAATCTTTTATAACCGATGTACCTCCTGATTGGTCTGTGCCCATGCTTTGCTGGTTAGTCAATATTTGAATGTCACTCCTGGGATCTAGCCAAATTAAAGTGAATATGAGGATGAGAGGCCAGGAAATATTTTCTATGCTAACATGGCAACAAGGTGGAGGGGGATGGGGTAGGGGGAGGAGTAACGGAGAAATGAGAAGACACAGAAATACTATCCCTTGCCTCTTATCAAAATATATAACAAAATCTCAGTGTGCTTCTATACTTCACTGACTCCTTAATCCCTCCTTCTACCAAATGAAAGTAAACACTCCCAGAGATTTATTGTTAACATGACTTTCAAGCATTAGTTTACAACTAGAAAAAGCATGAATGGCTCATCTATTACTTGGGCCATAATGACAAATATTTAGAGTGTATCCTGTTTCCACAGATCTCTCCTTAAAACCTGCATTTATATAGTAATTGGCGTTAAAAGTAGAAAGGGTTAAGAGACTAACCTAATCCTGTGTTGCATTCGTTAAATTCAGCATATCAATGCAATATGATATCGTCTCTGTGGAGTTTCATTTCACACGATAAAAGAAACAAGAGGCATCTGATCAATAAACAGAAAATCAAGTTACATATTCCCACTAGGTTGCTCTAACAAGGATTAATCTCAGAAATGTTGGTGCATGCCTAATGTTGTGGCTTTTAATCCTCTCACACCAGTGGGTCTAAAGTACTTGCCATTAGCGCTAATGTAAAAAGAATTAATACTTTACATATGGATATCCACTCTACTAAAATGAAGGGGTTAATGGTAAAATAAGCCTTTAAGGATGTAAATGATTCCTCCCATGTGGCTGGAAAATAGCTCAAGTGTTTTTCATTTAAAATTATTAACATACAGAAACATTATTATCTCTGCAGTTAATATGCACCTCACTGAAAATCTCATGGTCTGCAAAAATTAAGGAAGGTAGCATCCCTAATGAAGTTATAAAACATATATCATTTATTAAGCAACAAATTACATCTTTAATTTTGGCTTTAATATATCTTTAATTTAAGCTTTAATCATTATATGGAAAATGCCTTCCAAAGCCCCAGGACAAATTATGTCATGACAATAGGGTTTGTTTCTTCTACCCCCTACCTTCCACCCACCCCCAGTGCTAAACAAGGTTATAATTGACCTCAAGCTTCCTTTTTATGAGCAGGCACTTCTCTGAAATACTGAGAAAATCAAGGGCAAGACAACAAGATATGAATGTTTTTCCATTAAGAGTCTAATTGTATCTAATTTTGACATTTTTTATTGATTAATGTAGAGTATTGAATAATCTAGTGAATGTTTTGAATCAGATTTTCATTGCTTAAAATGTGAAATGTTAGAATAAAAAGGTTAAAGCCAAATTAGGCATACATTTTTCTTCCCTCCCTCCCTCTCCCCCTACATTCTTTCTCCCCTTCCCTAGATTCCTTCCTCCCTTCAATAAATATTTATTAAGGGGCTTCCTTGGTGGTGCAGTGGTTGAGAGTCTGCCTGCTGATGCAGGGGGCACGGGTTCGTGCCCCAGTCTGGGAAGATTCCACATGCCGCGGAGCGGCTGGGCCCGTGGGCCATGGCCGCTAAGCCTGCGCGTCCGGAGCCTGTGCTCCGCAACAGGAGAGGCCACAGCAGTGAGAGGCCCGCGTACCGTAAAAAAAAAAAAAAAAAAAAAAAATTATTAAGCAGCCTTGATATGATAGGCATTGTTCTCTTCTAGGAAAATTTATCTAAATTTGTTTTAAATCATATACTAATTTAATGTAATGTCTATTTGCACAAAGCATAATTTCAGTTGTCAATAGTTGATAAAGTTTGTCTGAAAAACCTTCTTTCAAAGGAAAAATACTTTATGTCTTGATAATACAAGGGGGCAAACTCTGTTCAGTGTGCTTATAGAAATCAATCATACTTCTCTGAAAATAATTAGGGAAGAGTCATGACAATTGATATGTCATTAAAATCTTTAATAAATTATTTATCATTGTTCATCCTCTAACACAATGCTCATCACCTGTTTTACATAAACAGGTAGTTTCAATCACAAAATGTTAGCATTCTGATGCTATATGTAGAAATTTTGATTACATGCCATTTCTCAAATGGCAAATATGTTTTCCCCTGTGTAGCAGGTCGAGGTGAAGGATGAGTCAGCTGAAGGAGGAGAGATGTGTTGATCCTGGAGGAAGGAGGGCAGGAGGAGAGGACAGAGGAAGGAGCACGCTGATAGGTGCTGGTGAAACTTCCAAAACAACTGTTACTAGTCCTGAATTGCCAGTATGTGTCTAAATCTGTTCATTTATTTTATATACATTTACAAATTAAAATTACAGTTTTAAAGAGGTAGGGTATGAATATAAACATATATAATGAATTAATTCTAATTTATAAATTTTATTACATTAAATAAATAATGAGGGTATCATTACATGTCAATTAACACCAATAATGAGTAAAGACACAATATAGAAAAGAAAATGAAATTAGATTCCTTGAACATACAGAGGACAATTGCACAGAGCCAGAACTATGGGCACCATACAAGTGGTAGTTACTCTACAGTTGACCCTTGAACAATATGGGTTTGAACTGGGCAGGTTGACTTATATTCAGATTTTTTTTCAATAGTAAGTACTATAGTACTACGTGTTCTGACTTTTGGTTGAATCTAAGGATGTGGGACTACAGATACAGATACGGAGGAACTGTGGATACAGAGGAACTGCAGATCCCAAGGGCCAGTTATAAAGTTATGCCTGGATTTTTGACTGCATGGAGGATTGGCCCCCCCAACGCCCCAACTGTTTAAGGGTCAAATGTATTTTCTTCTGTGTATACATACAAAATTATAATTTTCTTTGAATTTTCGCTGCTGGATCATCTTTTTCTCTAACTTTCCAGCTCATGAAGAGCCAGAGAGACTGAATCTTACTTATAATCCCAGCGGTATCTCTCATGGAGTCAATACTCAAATAACTGACCTATGGGAAATTTTATACTGTGCCTACAAAGTTCTACTCATGGCACTGAAATATAGTGATTTAAAATATAATAAATGTTTTTAAATGAGCCAAATCTGTAAAGTTGATTTAAATTTTTTAACAAAGTTTTATAACAAGGTGTATCAAATCAGGTTCCCACAAGAAACAGATTTCACTCTTAAAGGATAATAACTCCAGGAGATTTTATTTACAAAGGAAACATTGCAAAGGTGCAGGTAAGATGTTAAGGAATTACAAGGGCAGAGACTTGGGGCTAGAAGAATTAATCTAACATCAATGGTTCTGCCAGATAATGTAACACTTTCACTCTGTTTTCAGTAGATCAAAAGTCACCTATTAGATATTATAGCATATAGTATTTACAACACAGTGAGGTTATTTCCCCCATAAGTTTGACAGAGCAAAATCAAACATAGAAACTTTGTATAAAACCAGATAAAACTGAGATAAAAAGTACTTCAAGGATGATTTGCTCCCAGAAGGGGCTTGACTTGTCCAAAACTGCATAGTCAACTAAGTGACCAAGCTGGGGTCTGGACCCAGTTACTTAATTCTCAGACAGCTTAATTTTCATTAACAATGAAAGCATCATGATTACCCACCAAAAGAAATCAAATGTACATCTTCCCTACTCACCAAAACATGCATTTTTCAATGTATTTTTAAAAACCATGTTTAAGTATGAATATACAGGATTATTTAATGTTATAAGTTGCAGAGACCTTGGATATCATCAGAGCTCACTGTCTCATTGTAGTAGTGAGAAAATGAAAGTTACAAACTTTTTGAATATTTGGGTACCAAAAGCTAGTTAAGGGCAAAACTAAGACTTCGAGATCTTCTAATTCAAACATCGATGCTCTTTCCACAATCAAAGCTGCCTCTTATTTTTTCCTTATTTATTCTATAATGGCAGGCTTTGATCTACCTTTTTCCCCAACTTTATTGTAGTACAACTGACAAATAAAAATTGTATATATTTAAGGTGTAAAATGTGATGATTTAATACACATATGAAATGAAATGATTATCATGACCAAATTAATACATCCATCATCTCACACAGGTGTTTTTGCTTGTTTGTTTTGTGTGTGTGTGATGAAAATACTTAAGATCCACTCTCTTAGCAAGTTTCAAGTATACAATACAGTATTACTAACTATAGTCACCTTGCTCTACATTAGAACCACAGAACCTAGTCTATACTGAAAGCATGTACCCCTTGACCAACATATCCGCATTTCGCTACCCCTCAGTCCCTGGTAATCACCATTCTACTCTCTGGTTCTATGAGTTTGACCTCTTTAGGTTCCATATATAAGTGAGATCATACAGTATTTGTCTTTCTGTGATCGACTTACTTCACTTAGCATAATGCCCTTCAGGTTCATCCTTGTTCTCACAAATGGCAGAATTTCTTTCTTTTTTTTTACTGCTGAATACTATCCCATTGTGTGTGTGGGCATGTATATGTATATGTGTATGCATACATGCGCACACACACACAATGGGATAGTATATATATGTGTATATATACACACATACATATATTATTCATATATATATACACATATATCATGTTTTCTTTAGGAAATGTACACTATTAGTAATAATGTAAATTGATACAGCCATTAGGGAAAACACTATAAAGCTTCCTCAAAAATTTTTTTTAAAAAGTACTACCATTTGATCCAGAAATCCCGCTTCTGGGTATATAGCCAAAGGAAATGAAATCTGTATCATAAAGAGATATGTGCACTTCACTGTTCAATGCAGCTATTAAAAATAGCCACCTCACAACGGTCAGAACGGCCATCAAAAAAATCTCTCAACAGTAAGTGCTGGAGAGGGTGTGGAGAAAAGGGAACCTTCTTGCACTGTTGGTGGGAATGTAAACTGGCACAGCCACTCTGGAGAACAGTATGTTGGTTCCTTAAAAAACTAAAAATAGGGCTTACCTGGTGGTGCAGTGGTTGGGAGTCCGCCTGCCGATGCAGGGGACACGGGTTCGTGCCCCGGTCCGGGAGGACCCCACGTGCCGCGGAGCAGCTGGGCCCGTGAGCCATGGCCGCTGAGCCTGCGCATCCGGAGCCTGTGCTCCGCAACGGGAGAGGCCACAACAGTGAGAGGCCCGCGTACCGCAAAAAAAAAAAAAAAAAAAAAAGGATATGCTGGTTGGCATGATAAAATACAGTGTTCTGATTGATTCAGTTGCCTTTAGCATTTAGTAATATGTAAAGATAACAAGTTAACTACTTTCCATGAAATTGGAATTAAGCGAATTTTTTTTTAAATTTTTATTTATTTATTTTTGGCTACGTTGGGTCTTCGTTGCTGCATGCGGGCTTTCTCTAGTTGCGGTGAGCGGGTGCTATACTCTGTTGCGGTGTGCGGGCTTTCTCATTACGGTGGCTTCTCTAGTTGGGAGCACGGGCTCTAGGCGCACGGGCTTCAGTAGTTGTGGCGCACAGGCTCAGTAGTTGTGGCGCACGGGCTTAGCTACTCTGTGGCATGTTGGATCTTATCGGACTTGGGCTCGAACCCATGTACCCTGCATTGGCAGGCAGATTCTTAACCACTGTGCCACCAGGGAAGCCCCTAAGCACATTTTTGTACTTAATTGTTTATAATGTCACATGAGAATTCTGAAAAAATAATTTCCTTTCCTTTCAAATGTGTTACATATATAAAATCCATATCCATGTCTTAATCAATGCAAGAAAAGCTAACTAATGATATTGTTAGAGCCATTGGTCCTATTTTTATAATACTGACCAGCATCACAAATCCAGCAGCTATGTTTTTTATTCCTTTAAAAAGTTTCAGTTTTCCTCCTTAGTCTTGGTATCTTTTGTATTTTTACCATATATACAAACTCAAATTTCACTTAGCTTCTAGGAAATCTGGAAGCAATTTTTATCCATTAAAAATGGATATTTTTTAATATGGCAACATTATTTTCTAGGCTTAAAGCATTTTTAAATATTGCCAGTGGCATTTGTGCCTATACTAGTTGACAGCTTTTTCTCATGCTGAAAAATAGATTTGGGGAAGTTAAAGCAAATTCACACATCTGGAATTGCCATGACTGATTCAAAATATAAAATAGCTGAATGCTATGAGAACCAATTTAGTCATTGTTTTTTATTTAATGTTATAGTTAGGCAAAATTCCCTAGAATAAGTAAAAAATATATGTATATATAGGAACCCTGGAATTATTACCCTGGATCAAACTCAGATTCCAGGGCTACTTGGCTACATCACTACCCCAAGGTATACATAGGACATTAATCTTAAAGTTCTGCTATGTATTGGTGTTTCCATACCCATTTGAATATATTTAGGTTTCTCACTAAGAGCATCTCATTGGTTATAAGAACCATTTCCATATCACCTTCTCAAAATCAGGCAAACATAATTGGCCAAAACATTTCACTCAAGTTTCAAATAGCTTACAGTTTCACATATTAGACCAGAAATCCGTATTTAGTTTTTATACTGTTCACTAGTGTATGACTTTTATTAGTGTATGCTCTTTCATTCTTCAGTCTCCCAACACGTGGAGGTCTAAGCTTTTTAGGCTTCCTTCATACTTCTGCCTTCATCTAATCATTTTAATTAGAGTTTTATGGTTCCATTTTTATTATCATTTTTAATTAAAAAAATCAGCCTCCCATTTGCAAATGTACTATAGCTTTGTATGAAATTGGATAATTAGAAGTTTTCATCCCACTAAGAGAACTATCATATTTGCTTCAAACTCAACTATCTAATAATTGGCAAATTTATACACCTACCGTATAAGAGTACATAAATTCATAATGATGGCCATGTCAGCATTGTAAGAAGCTGAATGTCTTTTGGATATCAAAGAAATTTGAATTTGATATATAAATAAAAATATTAACTATTTTTAGCATAAACATTGAGAACCTACTATAAACTTATCACTCTTCTAGGTACTTTGAGTAGTACAGAAATATATGTACCTGTACTTATATATTATTTTATATTTAATGTGTTAGGATAGGGATATGAGTTAATGTGAATACCACTACACATGTACACTGGAATTGAACAATTAGGTAAATCAATGGCAGATGATGGGAGTCAGCTTTCTCACTGTTGGCATAGGAGGATATAGGCAAATAAAGGGAAGATGCTAAAATGACCAATGAATTAGAGCTGGAGACACCAGTATGTACTCATGTTCAGCTTAGTATAGATACAGATGATTATACATTTATAGATGTATGTATGTACACAGGTGAGTATACACATATATATTTTCTTACTCTGTCAGTTAAGAGGTCCTAGAAGCAATAACACTGCAGTAGCAATGAGCATACTTAGCTCTGAGATCTTCGTTTTTAATAAAAGGACCTTGGAGAAATGGCTGATTCTAGGACTAGGGCAAAAAATATACAAGATATGCCTGTAGTCTCTCGTAGTGCCAGAAGTTAAGTGCTAAAACACAAATACACACACACACACAGGATGATGGGCATACATCAAAGAAGCACTGGAGCCAACTTACAGAACTCCTAATGGTCACAGCTGGAAAAATTAGAGCAACAAAATAAATAGCTTAATATTAGATTATATCCCAAAGCACAAAATAAGCATCCTTGAGTTCATACTTATATAAATAAATGATTAGATAAATGAATAGACAGGAAGAATAGACAAATCTCCACACAGTATAATTCCAAATAATTTATGTAGGTACTGTACTTTCAAAGAAGGGGAGCATAACTCCCCAACTCTTAAGTATGGCCTGCTCATAGTGACTTCCTTCCAAAGAGTATGAAAAGGGGGCAAAAGAGTAACTTATTAGTAGGGAAACCTGGCATACACTACTTTAGCCAGGTAGACTAGAACAACTTATTGAAGGTGGACTATCATAGAAAGTGAAAGAATGACCAACCTAGAGTAGAGATGATTCACTGCAGAATAACTGGAAGTAAATTTGGAACCATAGAGTGTTCAGTTGTTACCAAGATCTCATAAAGTCAGCCCTAAGCAACAGAAGCATTTTAATGAGGGGTTTTTTGATCAGGGATACAGTATAATGAAAAGAACTATTAAGGAAGATAATTTTAGTTGGCGGGATGAAATGAAAGAAGAAATCCTGATACAGAGAGCCTGTCTATAAGAGAAAATATTATTGTTTATAAACATCTGAAATAGAGTAACAGCAGATACAATAGAAGAAAAAATGATATAGAATTATTATAGATTAATTGTAGATGATATACAGGACAGTAACTGTTATGGTCTGAGTTGTGTGCCCAAAATTCATATGTTGAAGTCCTAACCTTCAATACTTCAAAATGTGATTGTAATTGGAGATAGGGTCTTTAAAGAGGTAACTAAATTAAAATTAAGTTAAGGTCATGAGGGTAGGTCCTAATCCATTAAGACTGGCATCCTTATAAGAAGAGGAAATTAAGACACAAACACACACAAGGAAAGACCATGTGAAGACAGACACAGAGAGAAGACAGCCATCTACAAGCTACGAAGAGAGGTCTCAAAGGAAACTAACCCTGCTGACACATTGATCTCAGACTTCTAGCTCCCAGAATTGTAGGAAAACAAACTTTGTTGTTTAGGCCACCCACTTTGTGGTACTTTGTTATGGTAACCTTGGAAAATTAATATAACGATAAAACAATAATTCTCAATTCTGAAGTTTTGCAACCTAGTACAATAACCACGACATCACTAAAAGTAACTGGGAAAATGGAGGAGGAAGTTCATGTGGGCTGTGGCAGATGATAAATCCCTCAACACAGATAAATCATTGTCCTCTTTGGGTCATTTAAAAAATCAAGGATAAAATAGCTTGTCCTCTTGACTGTGTACCTACTAGCCTGTGGGCAAAGTGAGGTCTGAGACCACTTCCTTCTTATTTTTCACTCTTTGTGATCTTGCAACATAGCAAGAAATATATAAATATTGGTTAAGCTAATGAATTTATATTTCCCACAGTGCCAAGCCCAGAGTGTCTTGCATTTATCAGTGATTCATTAATGTTTGTTGAAACAAATCAATTGGAAAAATGTTTTAAGCCCTAGTCAAAGTTATAATTATTTTTAAATGTCAATGATACCAACATAACTTAAATGAGAAAACAATTATTAAAGTAATGGGAAAAATATCATGCAAATATCCAGCTACTTCAGGTACTTTAAGATGATTTTAATCTCAATTTAATTTGGAAGTGAATACTTCCACTGCCTATAACTGGTTACGCCAAATGACAGGAAAAAAAGCAAGCAATGACTTCTAAGCCTCTCCGAAAACCTCTGCCTAACTGAAAATGGGTTTGTGTTCTCTCTCACATTTCTACTTCTGTCTATTGTTTCTAACTATGATGTATATATTTCCAACATAAACAATAGTCTTCTAAAACAATGTTAAGCTGCTATCAGTTGTTAGTATTTGCCTGACTTGTATAGGTGAGAAGGATCAAGTCTTATCATGTCTCCCTCTGTATTAGCTTGAAAACTGTCAAAATGAAAAGACACAGAAAGGGAAGAGATTGGAGGGGAACTATAATTCTTGAAATACATATTATGTGCCAGGTATTTTCTAGGTGACATACATTCAATTCCCACAGCATCTCATCTCTAGTTTATCTAAGGGGGAATTGGAGCTTATATTCACTAAGTGGCAGATCAAGGATTTGGTTCCAAAGCCTAGATACTTTAATTTACAGCACACTGCCTCCCAGGATTAATGAAACTTTGTATGTAAATATTAACAACAATAATTTAATAACTATAATCATTTCAATTATCGTTTCCAAGTAAGTAAACTGCTGTTACCTGCATATCGCCTCTTGTTGCATTATAAACTGAGTGTGAGGACCCAGCCTGTGGCAACTCACATTGTTTCAGGTATACTTCCCAGATCACCCTCCTGCTCTTCAACTTCTCAGGTTTCTAGGTACCAAAGAATGTATGTCCCCTTGCCTTCCCAATTATGACACCACACTTGGAGGCCCAACTATGCTTTTGCCTCTTGCAGGGCCAGCAAGTTTCTAAGTTCCCCCATCCCCACCTTGCCTATGACAGAAAACCCTGCTCTGAATAACACTTATTTCCTTCTCTCTACATACTGTGTTTTCGAACATCTTTTCTAGACTGGATGACTTAGGGGGATTGAGCACTATCAACTGATTATCATTCGACACTACATTGCTAGTTGCATTGAATTATAATTATATATATAGCATATATAATGTATACAAATAAAATACATTATTATAATTATAATACTATTAGGTCCAAAGAGGCAAAATTATAAAGAGGCTTTTGAGCCACACTAAAGACTTTGGATGCCATCCTGAGAAAGACCAGTTTGCAAGCTGGGTTGTAACTATCTAGTAAGGAAAAGATAAGTGCTAGGACTAAGAAATGATAAGAAAGGGACCCATTTTTGAGACATTTAGCAGTAGACTCTTTAGGATATGAAAACTGCCTGGATATGGAAGGAAAGGGAGAGAAAAAGTCTCTGAAACTTTGGTCACGTCCATTGACTAAATCTTCAGGAGCATTTGCTTCCTGGAATCACCCATCCTATTGCCCCAGCTCTCTAATACTCTCCATTTATACTCCAGGAACCTATTTCCACATCCTGCTTTAGCTGACGCCCGATGTGTATTCATCACTCCTCCCTGCATCTTGATATATATTCCATCCCCGGATATCACCCAGTATACACAGTGATTCTCTTGTTGTGTATGCCATAGAGAAAAAATTCTCTGACATTAATGGTTAAATTGCCATTTGAAAATCAACTAGTAATAAGAAAAAATGCTTTTGGCATCATATATGTTTTGCCTGCTGTTTTAGGTCCTGCAATCAAGTTCATAGCAATAGTCTCAAACAACTGTATCAATAACAGTTAATTATAGGAAATCTAGTACCACTTGGAAATCTTGCCAATAATAACAACAATGATAATAATAATACCTCTTCATAATTTTTAGGAGATGAGAACAACCATGATTTGTGAGGTGACAGCCAAGTCCTACTTAGACTTACAAAATGATTTATATATGCAAAATAAAATGGTTAAAAGGAGAAAAATTCAGGATTCTCATTTCATTATATGCAAACAGAACTAGTAAATACTAATGTATGACTGTGCTGTTTTATGGGCCATGTATTATATGTAAAAGAGCATTATGTGCTTAGACTTTGAAACTAGACACCTGGGTTCAAATCCTAGCCTCTACATACTAACAAAAGGACTTGGGATGAATTTTCAACTGGGAATCCCAATGATGGGAAGATATGCATAGTTCATTTGACTTAACATATGTAACAGAATTAGAAGAATGCCTGGCCATTAGTAAACTCTCACACACATTAGATATTATCTCTGCTCCTTTTAAGTTAATAGTTATCTTTAAAACAAAAAAAAAAGCAAATCACTGATTTATTTGATTTTCTGTTTTCCTCCCAGACCATAACTACTCTAGCAGAAAATGCGATCTGTCCACCTCTAAGTCACATGCTAAATCTGACATCTTTTTACCACTTAGGTTGCTACCACTTGGTTTGGGCTTTCCCAGAAACAGCCTAAGATAAGAAATCAATTGCAAGTACTTTATTTGGGAGATGATTACATCCTTGGCAGATGAGGACATGAGTCAGGGAAGGCAAGAATGAAAACAAAGGGTGTTTTCCAAAAAGTTAACCCATGGGTAATAAGCTCAGATCTGCTAGGGATTCTGGGAGCCAATGTAGGACACTTGCCTCAGAGCTATCCCATCCCGGGGGTCTGGTAACTGGAGCATTTAGGGGGCATCAGTGATAGTTTGAAGGTGGCTCACAGAGGCATTATTTCTTTTGGTACATCCTGCCTCTCCACTGTCATCTCATACTGGCCCCTTACTTTTTAGATTGATACAGCCATATTTTATCAAATGTAGTAAAGCCAGCATGACCCACATCCTCACATAATTCAATTACTCAAGTGACTCTCCTCAGAGATGCCATTTCTGATCATTCTATTTAAAATAGCATCCCACTCCCCTTAAAAGTCAAAAATTTATTTCAAATGTTAGCAATCTTTTGTTCAAGATCGATATATTCAGCAAATAATATGAATGGGTTTTAGAAATTAGAATCTAGACAACACTATGATTTATACAAATCTTTTAAATTTTATTATTATACCTATAAAATGGGGATAATAAAATCTATTTTCAGGGGTATAAGAATTGAATAAAATAATACAAATATGCTGTAAAGTACTATATAAATGTACTACAAATGCAGTGTTCTTATACTTAACACTTTTTAATATTTTGTACTAAAGTTTTCCATACGGTTCATTTTATTTCATTTCCATTTTCCTTCCTTAACCACTTACTTTTGTCTGTTTTGTTTTGTTGTTTGCTTCCTAGGTCCCTTCAAATACTCTGTATGCCAACTCTTATGTGTCTAATCTGGCGCTGCTCTATTTCTCCATGACTTCTTAGTCACTCTCTTTCTAGCTCCCTCCACATCTTCCTCCTGGAGGGTTTGTTCCTTCCTCTGAGCATTCTGCCAGTGTTGTCTCTCCTGCCGCTTGAAGCTAACAAAACCCTGAACTGCTGCTTCTCTAGGACCTCGGAGCTTAATGTTTTGTCAGCTTCAAGCTGTTTTGGAGAAAGTGTTGGCTTATTTCTCAGCTGTAGCATTGACTTAGCAAGTCTTCCTTCTAAACCTGTAAATAATTCATTTCAGGTCAAGTTTTTGTTACTAGAAACTTTTCCCAGTAAATAAGTTTCTTTATCTCCGGTACGAAAGTATGGTTTGGTGGTACTAGTGCTAAGCAACTTATTAACAAAAGATAAGTTCTATAATAGGAAGGCATAAGCCTACCACTTAGGTACAACACTATTTGCTACTATTTTTTTGTTTTGGGGAGCAAAGCAAAGAATTACGGTGGTAATACAGCTTCCTGCCCTTCAGAAAGCCTGTCAATAGGCGGTACTGTCAAAAGCTTCAAGACATAAGCCAAACCTCAGTGGAACACTAATACTCCTGTTGTCTTGATATGCTTCATTCTAGGTTCTATAATAACTTAAACAATTGAAGAAATGGAGGTAGTTGAAACAACAACTAAAAGGTAGGTACGTAACAGGCTTCTGAGAGAGGCTTACCGATTTTCAGTTTGCTGATACTACACCTAATGTGGCTTACAGGGATCCCAGAAGGATTTCCCAGTCACTTCAAACTGTCATAGTCTGAGCTGCCCCAATGATGGGAATGGGATCAAGAGTACTGGGCATTCTGTTAGTCACTCCAAGCCCAAAAGACTGTAAGTCAAGAACAGGCACAAACTCTCTTCTGATCGGCAAAATTGAGAGCCCAGCCAGCCACTATCAATCCAGCTCAGAGTATAGTTTATCTTCTCTTGTCAATCTAGAAAACCCTATTTGTTGCTGGCATTTCAACAAGCAAGATTTATTAAGGGTGAAATGTCAATCTTGGGCCTTGCTGCACCTTGTCCCAGGTCAGTAGGCAATGAAAGTGGTCATTCTAGAAAGTGGCATTTTGCAATCATAAGCACTTATGTGAAACCAATTTGAGAAATGATTTATGTTGACAAAGAGTAAGAGATCAAATGCATAAAGCAATAAAGAGATGGACAAAACAATATGTGCTTCTAAGGAACTTGTTATTCAGAACTAAGTTGAAGGAATTTCATGTAAAAAAGTAGATATGAATTAATAACTTTTCTATGTTTTATTCAGGAAAAAGGAAACACATGCAAACTGCTAAAATATAAAAAGAAATGAAAATGGAATTTTCTTGAAACATAATTTGCAATTTTGGACAAATGTTTGCTCTTTAAAGGTACGGGAGTAGGAAAAAAAAATTGTGGAGAGATCTTTATAATACAGTAGGGGGATAAAAGAGTCAGAGAAACCATAACATTAAAAGATGCAAAATAAGAATATTAGATCATTTTATGGATAACACAGTTATAGTTTTTTTAAATGATTTTTAAAGACCCCTTTGAAATTGAGACTTGAATTATACATAAATACAGCCACAGGGTTGGACTTCTAAAATTCCATACCACCACTCAGTTGTAACCTAAAAGTAATGCCAAGAGTACATAAGCACAAGACATGTAACTTCTTCCATAGTAAAAATAACTAATATAACAGGGAGTGAAATGAAAAGAGCTGGCAATGCATTTCCCCCCCAGCATATCAAGCAGGTTTTCATAAGGAAGCTGTGGTCATCAATCACTACCTCATTACCAGCCCGTCATCTGGGCTTAGGCTAAATGTATTCTGGCTGGCTGCCATACTAAATGTTCAATGAAACATCCTTAAGGCTCTCTACAAGTTCAGCTGAAGTCGCACATGCTATACATCACAGAGGAACATTAGCGTTATCATAGCTTAATAAATAGTGCCATTCTGGCAATGTAATCTTGTGTTCTAGAGCTATCTACCATCCCCGGTATTATACTGCTTAAGTAAACAATCTTGCTATCTCCTGTGAGGTTTATTTAATGATAAATGTATATAGAGATAATTATTCATACTACAGATATACAGATATACTGCCAAATCTACTCAAAAGCTGGACATAAATGAGATTAACAAAATATTTTAATACACACAACATGTAAAAAAAAAATCTTTCTGGGAATATAAGTCATACATGTCCATTGCTATTCATCATGTTTGACTCTCACTGGAAAACTTTTAAGCCAAATAATGGCCCCAATCTTGCTGGTGACTTTCACAATTTCAACTAACACAGATATTGGGTGATACGCTCGTTGTTGAAATGATTGCTCACTGTCATTAGTCTTATAATGATAGTCCCAGAATTTTTAATATACATACAGGTGTCATTACCTTCACTTGTATAAACTATATACCTAAGTTTGAGGATGGGCTATTTTTTAATGTGAAATGTGCAAAATGGTTTCAGAGCAGTCAACATTTTTGCAGTTTCTGGTTATTCTTAGTTTGGTCGTTAAAGCCTAAGGATATAGGCAACATGCACATTACTAAGAAAAAATGTCCCTGGCTTCTTCCCAAGTTTCAAAAATATATAAGTAATTCTAAAACAAAATTGTGGGGCATGCTTTTTTAACACTAACAAATTTGCTGAAGCAACTTTCTTTGGTTTTCTTGCTAATTACATGCTTTTGATTAAGAGTTTCCAAAAAAATAGTGATAATATTTAAGAGATCTGAAAGCTAAATCTAAAATGTGAAGTCAAACATCTTAATAAGAATTATGAATCAAGATGGGATACGCCAACAATAAGTAAATTTTAAAAAGAAAAGACTTAGTGTCAAATATAAGATGAAGGTCATCTTGGGCCAGAAAATGAGATATAAATATAAAACAGCAAGCAATATTAAGGCCCTCATAAAATAAAGGGCACTAAAAATGAGATAAGGATATGGAACCAGGTTTCCCCTGAAAGTCTAGGTCTGGGGCTGGGCTAACCTGCCAGGGAAAAGTGGTCAAAACCACTGCCAACACGCCGTCTGGAACTATGACATTTTAAAATGTGAGCCTACAGGGGATAGTTGGGCATAGACACAGCCTCTTCACTATTAATCAAACCAAGACATCAACCACTTCAGACATTAGATCACTGTGGGAAGAAGCCCCCAGACACATTATTAAGATGTCAAGGAGGAAAACCATTCACTCTATTCTTAGATTCAGTGTCTGGGACCTGTGAATTCAACAAATAAAAGATTAACAGGAGAAAAGGTGTATGGTTTTTATTAATATTTGCATGCATAAGAGCTCACAGAAAATAAGCAAAACTCAAGAGGAAGCTTGACATGGGGGCTTATATACTCTTTTAACAAAGGAAAGGAGGTTTGTGCTACAACGGAAGATAAATTATGGGGAAATGACTAAGAAATATATGAGGGAATTTAAAAAAGATAAGGGTTATTTTAGTAAAGCCTGTTTATGCAAACTCATCTCAAGTGTTGAATCCAATCTTTGGCATTGAGGTCCTCTTCCCTTCCTTTCCTGGCAGGCAGGGCAGGGTGGTCAGGGGCATGACTAAGGGGCACTTCCACAAAGAGAAATTTATGCCCTGTTTTTAGGCAGATAAGGGGAGGGCAGAGTACTCTTCCTGTATCTGTGATTCTTAATTGCTTTCAATTCAAAATAATCCTTATGACTAAGAGGCATATTTTGGGGAGGCATATTCTGATTCCCTTCAAAGACCTGATTCAAGACTAAAGTTCTAGAGGAACAGATTAGGAAACTGCAAAACCACTGGATAGGCAAAGGAAGGTACAGATGAGGAGAGAAAGAAAAGTAAACCAACACAAAATTTTTAAATTCTATTAAGAATGAATATGCAAAAACAAATGTTATAAAGGATTCAAATGCTAAGAAAGAACACCGTCTAAGTCAATATGCGAAACAGGAATTACAAAAAAATAAACATTTTATGGAACACTCTGACAAAAACATTACAATAAGAATGTCCAGAATGCTTAGAACAGAAAATGATATATTGGTTTTTCTTAACAAAGTATCAACTTCTGGTACAAAAAGAGGGAAATTAAATATGAAACAACAGATTTGAAAAAAATAATTGATATAAAATAATGGAAATAAAATACAATTAATAAATTAACAATAAATGAAAAAATAACTCTTGCTCTGAAGATGTCAAAAAGATAATTAGAAATGATACTGAAAAATTCATCCACAAGGCAGAATAAAAACTAAAACATGAATAAGTAGGTAGAATATATTGAAGCAGGAGGAAAGGGGGCAGGGACAACCTTTAAAAGAATGATATAGCCATAATACAAGACAAAGACTGGTTGGAACCAACTGGGTCCCAGATGAAGGAAGATTCGACTTCCAGTGGACATTGAGCCTCATTACATGCTCATTGTAATACATTAACATGCTAAATGACACACCCACCAGTGCCCTGACAGTTCTGAGGCCAATCATAAGAGGTCAAAAAGTGGGCAGTGGCCCAATTCCTAGAAATCCCCGCCCCTTGCCCAAAATAATTGGAATAATCCTCCCACTCATTAGCCTATGAAATTACCAGCCCATAAAAATTAACCACACCATATTTCGAGGCTCTCTCTCACCTTCTGAGATGGCCCACGCTCTGTCTGCGGAGTATGTTACCCTCTAAATAAATCCACTTTTTACCTATCACTTTGTCTCCGAATTCTTTCGCAATGAAGAAAGAACCTCAAATTCACCGGGAACAACATGAAAGATACCAACAGATGTCTTTGAAGTTCCAAGAATAAAATAGAAAAATAGAGAAGTATGATTTTAAAAAATAGTAGGTGAGTATTTTACAGTATTTAACACTGGTTGCCAAAGTGGGCACTTATGTTTCCACAAGGCTTATAGAACAGTGTCAGAATAAAACCTATTCATGTCTCAGTGTAGTACAACTGACAAGAGCAGGATTTTTAGGGACAAAGAAAAACCCTCAGGACCAAATCTAATCTCCTCCATCTAGTTGCAATTGCCTGAAATTCCTTTAACTGGAGACAAAGACTTTCAATCTGTAGATAGAGATAAAAGGCTTAAAATGCAAATAACCAGGAAGAAAGAATGTATTCAGTCCATGCTCTGTTTACTTAGATGGGGTGTTCAAAAAAGTGAAGAGGCACAAAGCACCATAAGAGATCTGTTGAGAGTGATGTCTTTGAAGAGAGGGTCTGGAACAGCACTGCCTTCAGACTCAGGCTATCTGTGCCCCTGGCTCTGGATTTCAGAAGGTAATGTTCTAGTAATTTTTTGGCTGTACTCCAAGGGGTGAGGTGTTCTGTAGAGCCTAAGCTATGTACCCACCTGGAGTCCACGCTTCAGGATGGAATTCCTTTCACCAAAGGCCTGAGCCTGCTTCCTGGGCCTGCCGTCTCTTTGGTTATTATACCATCCTTAGTGTCATGTCTGCAAACCAAGGGCTAAGGGTGGCCAGGGTGCAGCTATTGCTCTCCCCATTTATAAAATGGGAATAAGACTCTATTCTAGAATTGCCACAATGATTTAAAAAGTCATTGTATATGATTGATATATATAAACATTTAATAAATGCTCATTCCTTACCCCTTATTGATAATGCTATTATCGTAAAATAAATGTATGTGTACTGAATTAAGAATAATGTTCTATTATCTTCTGTTATCTACCGTCCCATGGCTCAGACACTGAACAAAACTACCATACTATACTCAACATTAACTGTTACTTTGTGCATATTTATTTGGTTGTTTCCTCCCATCCTGTCTTTTTCTTATCTATTATAGACATTTTGGAAATAAGAATTTGTAAGCACTGTGCATTTTAAAAAGTATAAATAAGAAACAGTTGAATTTTCTGAAAGTTTAAAGAAATCTCCTTTCCTAATGATCATTAAAGTGATGTGTTATATCAAATAATCAATGGCCTCATTAAAAATGACAGCAGTCTTACAAATAGTCTATGAAGCTGGGTCCTTGAGTTTCAGTGGTGTATGTCTGTGTATTTAATTTCATATAATTGGTAGGTAAACAAAGAAATAAGATTTTCAGCTATGACATTGATTCCAATTATCTCATTGTTAATTTAAGGAGCCCACTGGAGGCTTAAGATGCATTAAAAAAATATAATCAAATTAGATCCTCAAACACATGTATGCATCACTAAATGATGCTTCACATTCCTATGCAAGCTGATATGATTTCTGAGTGACACTGATAAGGTCAACAGTCATGTGAAAGCTGGTTCTTATTCTACTCAACCTAATTGAAATATAGGGACAGAAACTGTATTTTTATGATATCACAAAAAAGGAGTTAACTATTGAAATAGAAGTAACCCAAGGGCAATCAATCATCAGAGAATCTACCTCTTTATCTAGTCTGCATATATAACTGACAACTCATCAAAATATTTAAATATATATAAATGAAGTCAGGTTAAACAGTGACTTGCAGAATTTAAAGAGTACAAATTCATTGATTTGTTTTTTAAAAATAAATTCCTAAGGAGGAGAAAGGGCATTTTCCAACTCCCCTTGAGGCACTTAAGATTTTTTTTTTTTTTAGTATTGCTTTCAACCTCTAGCAGAGGTATTTTTCTTGACATATTTATTCTGTTAAAAGATTATGTGAGTCTGTAATTGTACCGGTCACATAACAACACCATGGCCAACAAGGCCAACATCCAACACCATGGCCTAACCAGTGTAAGTGGTTCCCCGGTAGTTTTGGAGAAGTTAGGACACAGCCTACATTTGCAACAACTGTCACTGCCTGGAGGCTCCTGACCCTTCACAGATGCCATGCGTCATGGAAATTTTTCCTGGGTGAATAAAATGGTCATTTTTATAGAAAAGTCACAGAGGTCAGTAAAGTGATAGCAGAAAAGGGTGACTCATACTTGACTCTGGTGCTCTAGCTCTAAGGTCTGAAAGTTAGTCTAAATATCTTGTTTATTCTTGCCTGCTATGACTTTAAGAGGTCAATCCCCTTAAAGAGATAGATCCCAGTAGCTGGTCTTCTAGCATAAAATATTTATTATGAAGTCAATGCTTCACTTTTCCTCTTCAATGTGAAAAGTGATTTCTAGCTTCCCTGTCTTTCTTAGATGAAGATTATGACTGCCTAGCTGACACATGCATGGAATATAAAAGACATATGTCACTGCTTAGCCTGTCCCAAGTCTTGCTGTGGGAATAAACCAAATGATTCTTCCTTTGGACACAACTGGTTGGACAGAGGATGAATGCTTTATCCAGGTCCTAACCTCTGATCAGTCCGCCCAGATACTATATGCAGTCTGTAGTGGGGAATTTGGTTGGTATCTGTAATGCAGAAGGTTAAGGACTTCTTTTGGAGACAAGTACAGTTTCTTTTGGAGACAAGTACAGTAAGCACATGTAAAGTTATAGAGAAAAGTAGAGGATGAAAATAGCAGAAACAAAAAGAGACAGATCAGATTCAAGACTGTTTGGCAACCAAGAAATGAAGAGCTTTATCTCTATTCCTGATGCTTTCTACTTCCCATAAAGCCTGGCAACATCTCATGTCCTATATTTACAATGAATCACTCTTAACCTGAGCTAGCTTCTGTGGCTTTCTGCAAAGAAGACTACCACTGAGAAAAACACAGCAAACATATTTTATTATTACTGTCTATAAAATTTGAACTAGAACTCTCAAGCTCCTCCATCTCTAAGATGTAATAAACAAAATTGTAACTTTGTATAACTACCAAAATGTCATGTTAAAATGTCTTCCCATTGCTTTCTACCCTTAGTTATCAGGGCTCCACATGTTGCAAATATTTGTGTATATATATCAGATGATAAGGCACTATACAGTGAAATTTATCACATGTTTTTAAAGGAAAATATTTTAAAGTTACATTTTGAAATATGTAATACTTCCACATAGTTCAAAGATAAGATACAGAAAGATACATTGTGAACAGTCCCCCTTCCCTATTGTCTTCACTGCTTTAACTTTTTTGGATAGCACTGAATATATGAAATTTTCATGCATACACAAGTAAATATTCTTATTGCCCTATTTTTTGCATAAATGACAGCATATATTGTTGTACACCAACTTTTTTCACTTTACTGATCCATCTCAGAGATATTTCCCCATTGATATATAAAGATGTTCTTCAGTATTTTTAAAGCTTCCTAGTATTCTGTTGTATAAATATACCATAATTTATTTGTTGATTATTAGCTAGTCTCTCCTGATGGACATTTAGGTTGTTTCCATTACTTTGCTACTTTAAAAAGTACTGCAGTTAATAAACTAGAAGACACATCATTTCTTATGTGTAAAGAAATTTCTCAGAAGTGGAACTGATGGTTTTACATAAGCATTGTATGAGAGTGTCTGTTTTCTCACAGCCTCATCAACAATCTGCCAGACTAATAGATAAAATGGCACCTCAATGGAGTGTTAATTTGCATTTCTTTTATTATGAGTGAAGTTCAGCATTTTTTCAACTGTTTAAGGGTCATTTTTTATTTCCTTTTCTGTGAAACATGCTATTCTATCTTACTGTAGGATGTGAAACATAAATCCAACTTTATTGCAGAGGATATCCCAGTTATATCAAAACCATGTAATGAATAATTTGTTTTTTCACACTAATTTGGAATACCACCTTTTACATATACTAAATTCTCATGTACATTTGTGTCCATTTCTGGGTTTTTCTAATCTATTCTGTTGCTCTGTCTTTTCATGTACTAATACCATATTATTTTAATTGATAAGATTTAATGATGTTTTAGGTTTATTACAATATATTTTAACTTCTGTTGCTCTTATAAATACATACTTTCATTTCACCACATCTTCTAATAGGTTAATTAGAATCATTTTTTGTTTGCATATATAAAAGCTACTGATCTCAGTACACAAATTTTGAACTCCAGTTTTCCTGAAATTTGTTTATGAAAGTTTATCAGTTATTTTTCTTTGGTACTCATCCAGAATGAAATATTTTTTCTCAACCAATACAATTCTTATAACTCTATCTTCTTTCTTTTCCCTAAGTGTTCTGACTACTACTTCCAGTAAATGTGAAATAACAATAATGATAATGGACATTATCATTATTGTCTTGGTCCTGAGTTTACTGAGAATGTTTCTCCATTAGAGAAATGTTATGTTAGATTTGCATTAGGATAGATATATATTTGTGTTAAGAATATATCCATCTCATCCTACTTACCGTATTTTTCTTTGAAAATCAATAATGACTCTTGAACTCTGTCAAATGACTTCCCAATTTTGATATAAATTATCATGTTCTCCTTAGACTTATTAATACAGTATATCACTAGCTTTCCCTAATGTTGAACAACGCTTATATTCTGTAATGAACCTCCCTTTTTCCTGGTGCATTTTTCTTTAAATGTGTTGGTGGAGTCTGCTTGATAAATTTCATTTAATATTTTGTATTAATATTTATAAGTGAGATTGGTAAGACTCGTACATAGTTTGTTTTTTTTTTTTTTTTTCTTTTGGGGAGAATTGGGCAACTTTTGTCAGGTTTGGCATAAAAGTTATGAACATTATAGGAAAAACTTTAGAAGTGCTCCTTACTTTCCAAGCAATTTAAATAATAATGAAGTTGTTTGCTCTCTTATGAAAATTTCTGAACCTGACTTTTGTGAGGTGAACTATGACATATTTTTCTTTTTGTTTGTGGAAATCAGTCAACTCTCTTTTTGAGGTAAGTTTTGGTAAACATTATTTTAGTAAAGAATTATACATTTCTACACAATGGAATATTACTCAGCCTTAAAAAGAAATGAAATTGAGCTATTTGTAATGAGATGGATAGACCTAGAGTCTGTCATACAGAGTGAAGTAAGTCAGAAAGAAAAAGACAAATACCGTATGCTAACACATATATATGGAATTTAAGGGAAAAAAATGTCATGAAGAACCTAGGGGTAAGATAGGAATAAAGACGCAGACCTACTGGAGAACGGACTTGAGGGTATGGGGAGGGGGAGGGGTGAGTTTTGACAGGGCGAGAGAGAGTCATGGACATATACACACTAACAAACGTAGTAAGGTAGATAGCTGGGGGGAAGCAGCCGCAAGGCACAGGGATATTAGCTCGGTGCTTTGTGACAGCCTGGAAGGGTGGGATGGGGAGAGTGGGAGGGAGGGAGACGCAAGAGGGAAGACATATGGGAACATGTGTGTATGTATAGCTGATTCACTTTGTTATAAAGCAGAAACTAACACACCATTGTAAAGCAATTATACCCCAATAAAGATGTTTAAAAAAAAAAAAAAAAAAAAAAAAAAAAAAAGAATTATACATTTCAAATGTATTCGCCCTGAATTTTATAAAGAACTTTTTATAATTTACTTAATTTTTTCTGTTATTTATAGTTATTTAGTACTCAGAGTTCATATTTTTTGCAGTTTTGTTTGTTCACTTTTTCCTCTTTTCCTAATTAATATATTTGGTTTTATAGCCAAAGACTAGCTATTAGATTTATTTTTTTTAATTCTATTTTTCTGTTTTCTAAGTCATTAATTTCTGAGTTTGTCTTTATTAATTACTTCTTTTCTTTTTTCTCAATTTAAATTATTTTTATTAATATATTAAATTATATTATTATTTTATTATATTATTATTTTATTATTTCAATTTAAACCTAACCTTCTGGGTCAGAAGTTTAAATCTTTGTTTTATTCTTTCTTTTTTGTTGATAAAGTTATTTAAGGCTATAATTAATTGTATTCCACAGGATTTTATATGTAGTTTTGATCTCCCCCCCACTTATATTACAAATTCTGTTATTTCAATAAGTATTTCCTATTTGACCCAAAGGTAGTTTAAAGGAAATCTCTTCCCCTGTATTTCCCATACAGTGTTTTTATTGTTTGTTTGTATTTACTCCATCATGATCAGCTAATCAATACCAATATTTTGTTACAGTATGATCAATATTGTGTTTACTCATGAAAATTTACTGAGATTTTCTTCATAGCATAGTACATGCTCATTTAAAAATTGTCCATGGGTGCTTTAAAGGAAGATGTATTTTCAGTTTCGAGGTACAGAGTTTTGTTTATGTGTTTTAGCAATTGATTATTATGTTATTTAATTCTATCTCACTTCGGTCACCTTGATCAGCTTGGACTGAGAGTGGTGAAATAAGTTTCCTACTAGTAATGTGCCTATAGGAAATTTGCTGCTTTCGGTGCATAGATTTTCATCACTACTACATCTTCATTGTGATTTTCAGCATTTGGTATTAAAAAGTGCCCTATTTCTCATTTTATTGCTTTTGAACTGAATTTCACCTTGCCTGTTATTAGCACCATGACCCTTGCTTTACTTTTGTTTTCATTTACCTTGTGTAACATTCTCATCCTTTTATTTCAGCCTTTCCAATTCACTTTGTTTGAGCTGTACCTATTAAATAAAGCATAGATTTGGGTCTTGATTTGAGATGCAATCTAAAGGATTTGTTTTCGTTTTTGTTCTGTGCCTTTTATGATATTGTCAATAGAGTTGGTCAGCTAAGTCATCTTATTTCATGCTATTTTTCCTGGTTTTTACATATTTTACCACTTGGTCTGCTGCTTTCTAAAAATTTAAAACGGGTAGTGTATATATATGTCCATGCGACTCTCTCACTTTGTCCCAGCTTACCCTTCCCCCTCCCCATATCCTCAAGTCCTTTCTCTAGTAGGTCTGCATCTTTATTCCCATCTTGCCCCTAGGCTCTTCATGACCAACTTTTCTTTTTTTTTTTAGATTCCATATATATGTGGGAAGCAGCCGCATAGCACAGGTAGATCAGCTCAGTGCTTTGTGACCACGTAGAGGGGTGGGATAGGGAGGGTGGGAGGGAGGGAGACGCAAAAGGGAAGAGATATGGGGATATATTTATATGTATAGCTGATTCACTTCGTTACAAAGCAGAAACTAACACACCATTGTAAAGCAATTATACTCCAATAAAGATGTTAAAAATAAAATAAACTGGGTAGTTCTTTCGATATTTTTACAAAAACAATACCCTCAACCTACTAATATTTTAGATAGGATCAATAGTTCCCTAATACGAAAAATGATAGGATTTCTTCCCCTAACACCCATTCTCCACCACTGGCCTTCGGTCAATACTATTTCCATCCTCATGTTTTTCCATTACATGTAAGAGTAATGTGCTTATTTATGTTAAGCTCAATGTGCTTATACTTCTATTGAGTGACTCAGTCAGCTTTAAATGATTACCTAGCTATTAAAGATAAAGCCTCACATTGTTTCCCACTTTTCCTCCATATTTGTTATTTTTATCATTTCAGCATAAGCATAGCACATTTCATTCATATTCTGTTCTATCACCATGATCCCCACATTTGTTCTAGACTTTATTCTTCAGTTATGTTTGTAGCACTCACTAACACTTTTGACCCACCACTCAGCATCTTTTCTGATTGACTGAAGTTTGTTCTCTAATAGTTTCACCAAGAATGGTCTCCTGAAAACAATCTTTCCTGAGTTCTTGAATGTTCAAAATGTTTGTCTGTAGACTTTATACCTGAAGACAGTTTGGCTAAAAATAAAATACTTAGCTCATATTTTCTTCCCTTGACTCTCTTGTAGGTATTGCTTCAGTGTTTCTGTTCTAGAATAATGCTGCAGAGTTGTATGAAGCCAGTCTAATATTTTTTCTCTTAAGTATGACATGATCTTTTCCCTTACATATCCAAAATATATATATTTTTTTATTCTTTAAAAAAATCCATTAATTTTCCTTGGATATTTCACAGTCTTAGGCACTCCAGGGTAATTTTTCCTGGCAAGATGTTCAAAGTATCATTTATAATCTTTTATTTCATGCATAGAAGTTTTCTTGAATTATTATTTCAAATATTTGTTCTGTTCCACTGGAGGAGGAAGAAGCTTTCTTCTGAAGGACTCCAATTATGTGTATGTTAGATCTCTTTTGACTGTTTCTTACAGTTATTATAATTCTTTCCCTTTATCCATATCATTTTTTGCTGTTCTCATTTCCATGTTATATGTCCTTTACAGTGCTTTGCAATCTTTATTAATTTTTCTTCCATTCAGTGATTATGTTGTTTTTTGGTCATCTTTCTTACATTCTGCCAATTCATTTTCTATCTCCTCCTATTTTTCTGCCTTGGTTCTGGCACTTAGGCTTTACAGCTTTCACTCATAGAGGTGATGATACACTACGTTTTCTTGTTTTAAATGAATAGCAAAATATGAGTCATTATTTTTATATGTTCAATTGCAGTATGTTTCTGGGGAGTATGATTCATCTGTTGGTAAATGTATTTGCTTTTTTCCACAATTCCTTACAGTATTTATGTTTTAAGGCCACAGTAATATCTTATTACTCATTACCTAATGTTTTGACTTCATTTAGACTAGTTATTTAGAGGATGATCCTGCAGAGGCGGTTAGGCAGTGAGAGAAGGTAACATTCCAAGATTATTAACCCAAAGGTTCTATCCTTTTTTTGCAGCCATGCACACAGATGGCTTCCTGCAAATATAGCTTTTTTATGTGGGATTGCTTGAGTAATTTCACCTACTCTGTTTTACTGAACAAAATCAAGTACAGGAAGAGCTTTTTGTTTTTGTTTTTTCCTACGAGCATTGCCCACCCAAGTTACAACACTTATTTATGCAAAGAAGGGCAAATTGCCATGCTGTATGAGATCTCTCACTTCTAACTCTATAATATTTGTTTTCACTTTCTCTTCTACAGTTTTGTCTGATTTAAGCAGCTCTTGGCAGCTCCTAAAATACTTCGGAGTATACCAGTTATATCTATATTCTGATTTTACTGAAAAAAAATGTGTTTGGATGTTTTTGATATTATTGATGTTGACTTTAAGAAGAAATGTAAGGGGCCTCCCTGGTGGCGCAGTGGTTGAGAGTCTGCCTGCCGATGGAGGGGACACGGGTTTGTGCCCCGGTCCTCGAAGATCCCACATGCCATGGAGCGGCTGCACCCATGAGCCACGGCCGCTGAGCCTGCGCGTCCAGAGCCTGTGCTCCGCAACAGGAGAGGCCACAACAGTGAGAGGCCCGTGTACCGCAAAAAAAAAAAAAAAAAAAAAAAGAAGAAATGTAAGCTAGCTTACTAGAAAATATAAGTTTAAATATTTTGGTGTCCTTTTCACAAATACAGAAAATTAAATTGACATATATTATTCTTAAAATTTAACATGAGTTTATATATTTTTTCTAAGCAAATTTTATATTTGGTCACCCAAAACAATGGGAAGTACAGAGCCCAATTATTTATCTGATTAGAAATAGAAGACAAATTCCCTGGAGGTGAGATATACCATGTATAGAACTAGGAAAAACAGAAATAACAGTATAATATACAGCTTTTATTCTAATATATACTTATATAGTATGTGTTTCTTACTAAAAGCAGAAAACTTTAAATTCAAGACCACACATGTTTTCAAAGAGGGAAATTTGCCTATTATAATGTGTAATAAACTACTGAACATTATTTCATTCAACAGTGCTACATCTTTATAAGTTCTCTAAATAAGCCAAAGAAAGTTTATCTTAAAATACTTATCAGACTATATTATATCTGCAAAGTACCTTTGTATAATTATATAACTTCTGAAAATAAAGATATATAAATTCACTCTGTATTTGTTTTCCTAACAAAGTATTAAAATTATTACACTGTCAAATACTATATCATCACAAAAATTATGTCCAATAGGATTACCAAAACAAAAGTCTCCTCAGACTCTCCTCCATTTTTTTCCAATTCATACATTTGATATTTTGCCAATTACTGATGAGTCAACTCTGCCCTTTCTCTTTCATTCTTCTTCTCATTTTCATTTCTGCTGCTACTACCAAATCAAGTTTTCATTATCTTTCACCTTGACAATAGGCCTCATAGAAACATGAAAAGTTATTGTTGAAAGGAACTTTGCAATCATAGCTAGGCTACCAAATATCAGGTCTGGATTTAACTGCAGCTGTTACTAGGTGACGGTTTGAGACTATCGGTATAGTTTAGGTCTAACAGAAATAGTAGTAAGGAATCTAGGTGGTGAGATCCATCCTGGATTCAATCAAGTAGCAGCTGTCATGAAGAAAACCCAACCTTTGATAGGACTGTGGAAATCAGTCTGTGGTTTACAGTGAATGTCTAAGGCACTATGGGAAAACTAATCTAAAACTAAAGTAAAAGTGGGCCAGGTGCTGTGGACTGTGTTAACGTAACAAGAAAAGGAATTAGGGAGCTGAGTTTTAGAAGCAATTTAATGCCTGTGTATCATCTCATTAGGTATTATGTCTTGGGCTTGATAGGAAACCAGATACTTGGGGAATAAACTTTATTTCTGTTATACGATTATGGTTAAAATTAGTGTTTTGAGAATAAAGCTTAGAACATAATTACTGAAATAAAGTGGCTATACAAGTAAACAGTAACAGAAAACACGTAGAAATACAATTAAAACTAGAGATTATATTGATTTATATCATAAGGACATATAGTTTTATTCACTATTGAGAACTGAGATTTTTTTTTTTACATCTATCTCAGTGTATTGTAATGGTTCATTTTTATTTATTTATTTACTTATTTTAACATCTTTATTGGAGTATAATTGCTTTACAATGGTGTGTTAATTTCTGCTTTATAACAAAGTGAATGAGCTATACGTACACATATATCCCCATATCTCTTCCTTCTTGCATCTCCCTCTCTCCCACCCTCCATATCCCTCCCCTCTAGGTGGTCACAAAGCACCGAACTGATCTCCCTGTGCTATGTGGCTACTTCCCACTAGCTATCGATTTTACATTTGGTAGCGTATATATGTCCATGTCACTCTCTCACTTTCTCCCAGCTTACCCTTACCCCTCCCAATGTCCTCAAGTGCATCCTCTAGTAGGTCTGCATCTTTATTCCCATCCTGCCCTTAGGTCCTTCATAACCATTTTTTTTTTTTTTTAAGATTACATATATATGTGTTAGCATATGGTATTTGCTTTTCTCTTTCTGACTTACTTCACTCTGTATGACAGACTCTAGGTCCATCCACCTCATTACAAATAACTCAATTTTGGTTTTTTTATGCCTGAGTAATATTCCATTGTATATATGTGCCACTTCTTCTTTATCCATTCATCTGTTGATGGACACTTAAGTTGCTTCCATGTCCTGGCTATTGTAAATAGAGCTGCAATGAACATTGTGTTACATGATTATTTTTGAATTATGGTTTTCTCAGGGTATATGCCCAGTAGTGGGATTTCTGGGTCATATGGTGGTTCTATTTTTAGTTTTTTAAGGAACCTCCATACTGTTCTCCATAGTGGTTGTATCACTTTACATTCCCACCAACAGTGCAAGAGGGTTCCCTTTTCTCCACAACTTCTCCAGAATGTACTGTTTGTAGAATTTTTAATGATGGCCATTCTGACTGATGTGAAGTGATACCTCATTGTAGTTTTCATTTGCATTTCTCTAATGATCAGTGATGTTGAGCATCCTTTCATGTGTTTGTTGGCAATCTGTATGTCTTCTTTGGAGAAATGTCTGTTTTGGTCTCTGCCCATTTTTGGATTCAGTTGTTTGTTTATTTGATATTGAGCTGCATGAGCTGCTTATAAATTTTGGAGATTAATCCTTTGTCAGTTGCTTCATTTGCAAATATTTTCTCCCATTCTGAGGGTTGTCTTTTTGTCTTGTTTATGGTTTCCTTTGCTGTGCAAAAGCTTTTAAGTTTCATTAGGTCCCATTTGTTTATTTTTGTTTTTATTTCCATTTCCCTAGGAGGTGGGTCAAAAAGGATCTTGCTGTGATTTATGTCATAGAATGTTCTGCTGATGTTTTCCTCTAAGAGTTTTATAGTGTCTGGCCTTACATTTAGGTCTTTACTCCATTTTGAGTTTATTTTTATGTATGGTGTTAGGAAGTGTTCTAATTTCATTCTTTTACATGGAGCTGTCCTGTTTTCCTAGCACCACTTATTGAAGAGGCTGTCTTTTCTCCATTTTACATTCTTGCCTCCTTTATCATAAATAAGGTGACCATATGTGCATGGGTTTATCTCTGGGCTTTCTATCCTGTTCCATTCATCTATATTTCTGTTTTTGTGCCAGTACCATACTGTCTTGATTACTGTAGCTTTGTAGTATAGTCTGAAGTCAGGGAACCTGATTCCTCCAGCTCCGTTTTTCTTTCTCAAGATTCCTTTGGCTATTCTGGGTCTTTTGTGTTATCCTCAATGGTGAAAAACTGAAACCATTTTCACTAAGATCAGGAACAAGACAAAGTTTCCCACTCTCGCCATTATTATTCAACATTGCTTTGGAAGTTTTAGCCACAGCAATCAGAGAAGAATAAGAAATAAAAAGAATCCAAGTCGGAAAAGAAGAAGTAAAGTTGTCACAGTTTTCAGATGACATGATACGATACATAGAGAATCCTAAAGATGCTACCAGAAAACTACTAGAGCTAATCAATGAATTTGGTAAAGTAGGAGGATACAAAATTAATGCACAGAAATCTCTTGCATTCCTATACACTAATGATGAAAAATCTGAAAGAGAAATTAAGGAAACACTCCCATTTACCATTGCAACAAAAAGAATAAAATACCTAGGAATAAACCTACCTAAGGAGACAAAAGACCTGTATGCAGAAAATTATAAGACACTGATGAAAGAAATTAAAGATGATACACACCGATAGAGAGATATACCATGTTCTTGCATTGTAAGAATCAACTTTGTGAAAATGACTCTACTACCCAAAGCAATCTACAGATTCAATGCAATCCCTATCAAACTACCGCTGGCATTTTTCACAGAACTAGAACAAAAAATTTCCCCATTTGTATGGAGAACTGGGATTAAGATATAATAATAGCTAACACATGTTAAGCATTTATTTTATGCCAGGCACGATTTTACACATTTTATCTGTACCAAATCACTTAATCCTGTCTATGATCCAGTGAGGCAGTTATATTATTTTCCAGACTTAAAGTTAAGAAGACTGAAACAAGGAGTTACTGAGTAACTCATTCAATAAAAAAAACTAAGTTTAAACCCAGGCACTACAGTTCTGGAATCTTCAATCATAATCACTTAGAATACATGATTCTTTGAAACTATGCATAGGCATATGACTCCTGCTATCTCATTTCAGTCAGTTGAGACCCTCCATAGAACAGTTTTCATGCTGAAAGCCTATGCTGAAAGAGAAACCACCTGGAAAAAATAAAATCTACTTTTTTCTCAATATAACATACTATCCGTGGACTGTAGATTGTTTGCACAGAAGGCCATAAGAACTCCTTCCATCCTTGTATGCATGACCCATTGTAGATGACTTTGCCATTCCTCTCCTTAAAATTTAAGGGGAATCTATGACCCTGCCTCTGCATTTGGATTATCCTGTAACAATTGCTTTGACCAAAATAATGGGGTGAGAATAACACTGTGTGACTTCTAAGCCTTGGCTTCAAGAAGGCTTGAAGCTTGTACATTCATTCTCTTGGAACAAACCTACCTTGTGAACAACTGGGCTAGCCTCCTTGAGGATGAGATACCATGTGAAGAGAGATAGAGGATGGGATATCATGTGAAGAGGGATAAATGTGTAGATTAAAAAACTCCAATTTTTCCAGTTGACACCTGAGACATGTGAGAAGCCCATCCCAGGCCAACCAGCTTCTAAGCAACCTCCCAACTGATTCCAATTCATGTAAAAACAGCTGAAAACATGTGTAGCAGAACTTCTGTTTGATCCCAGATCAAAGTGCCATCCATGGAATCATAAGCAAATAAATGTGGGGTTGTTTGTTATGTAGCAATAGGTAATTGACACACTTTAAACACAAAAATCCATTAGAAAATTGGTCATCCTGGTTATTCCTCCTGATTGGTCAATTTCATAATCTGCTTGTTGACAGTGATTGTTTAAATTAGGTCTTTCTTGATATTTTGTTTTATTACCCTCTATCTTTCAATACTTTCTCAAGTCCTTTGGGCTTTACTCTCATTTCCAATATGACTGGCTTATACTATATAATTTCTCTGTCTCTGTCTCTCTATATGTGTGGGTATGTGTGTGTGTGTGTGTGTGTGTGTGTATAAAATATTATATACATTATATATATACACATATATAAAATATTGTATGACTTTATGGGGTATTAGTCACTTCAACTTCTGTCTTTAAAGCCCAAAATCATTTAGTTCAAATTATTCTGAGATGACAGCTTTATATGTGTGTATATGTAGAAAGGAATGGAGAAAGACTATTTAAATAGCTATTTAATACAGCTTTTTAATATTCACTGTCTACAATCACTTTCTGAACTATCTCCCCCAAAGCACATAGGTATCCTTCTGTATGTATTCATTTCTTTCATACTTGTATTACAAAATAACCTAAACTATGGTTCTTTCTCTTGTTACCCTGGATTCTTTCCTACAACAGAAACCCTACTGAAAGTGTAAACTGTCAAATTTTCGTCCATTATGAAAATCTCTCAATACTGACAATTAGCTTCTAGTTGTTTAAATCACCAAGTGCTACCTTCCATCCCCACAGCCAGCCTAAAAAATGCCCCACAATGTTAAGTTGAAGGTACAAAACCTTGCAAGAAATAATCTTAATGTGGGATTGGTTGGTGTTCACATTTTCTTATGAAGGACGCACATAAGGACATAGAGTCTGCTTATGCCATTTATATGAGTCTGAAACTATGTTCAGTTTTATATGAGATGAAAAGTGGGAATCAATGTCAGTACCAACAATTAATATTTATAAGGATTACAGACTGATGCATAATTATCAAGGTTTCACATGTGTCATTTCTTTTCATCATCATATCTACCCTGCATGTGGGACCTGGGAAGGGTGTGACTTGTCCAGGGCTGCAGATCCAGTTTAAAGACAGAAAGAACCAGAAACCTATATTTATTATGAATTCTTATTAGATTCCTACTAAGTATGCCGTGGATCTTAATTTTGTTTTACATATGTTATATCTACATAATTAGAAAGAAGGACATACCTCTGTATGTTCTTTGATGTTAAGGATGCTAGGCAATATTAATATTTGACATCTTAGCAAGGAGTTCTAAGAAAACTCTTAAATCTAGAAGGCTTATATTTTCATATGTTTGCCTACACATTTCAGTTTAATTGAGGAAGCAATTTTTAGTCTTTAATTAATTGGAACTGTAATTATTCAGGCTGGAGAAGTCAATTTAATGAAGATTTTCAGCTACATAAGGAGCTCTCAAGATGTTCATGCCTATTTCCACTTAAGACTGATTTATAAGTAAAAAAGATGAGGAAAATATTCCTGACAGTGAAGGTTAGCAAATTTTAGAAAACACAAAGGTTACAGAAATTCTTTCATGACTGTTATTAAATAAATCTTCATATTTCTTATTCTAGTTATAATTTTGTCTGCACATGAATAAGTTACTTAAAAAATAATGTTTCTTTTGCAGTTTTGAATGATTCTGTGGCTGCATATAGTAATGTATTTAAATCTGATCACAATGCAATTAACCATGTATTACTATTTGGTAATTAAAAGATGGTAATTAATTTTTTTGACACTTCAGGGGAGTCAAAATTTTGAAAATAAGCAAAAAGTACAAAGAAAACTTTGGGGGGACTGTCTTGTTGCCAGACAAGTATTCCTGTGTTTAATTTAAATGACAGTTAAGATTTCATAAATAATTCTAAGTTAAATATAAGAAGGGGGAGTTAGGAGGTACCAAACAGTAATGATGAAAAGCCCCTTAGTTTTAGGCCATGAATGCTCCCAGAGAACAGAGAAAATGAGAGACAGGGGAGAGGTCGAGAAACCATAATAGGAAGAGATCTGTGTTCCTGAAAAGAGCAGAATCAATGCCATCATCTTGCGTTCCTATTAGTAAAGCCTCTTAAATGATTTTCCTACCTCTACCCTTCCCTCTATACAGCTGCCAAAGAGATTCCTTTAAAATGGAAATATGGAGGCGGCCACATGCGCCTACCAAGGATCAAGGTCTCAGCAATGGGAGGCCACCGTTCCTTCCCAATATCAGAAACTTAAGAGCTGTGGGGCAGGAGGCCACCGGAATGGAGCCCACCAGATAGTAGCTGGCGCTGTCTGCTTTTACCGCCCTCCCTCTCCTGACGCAGGCCACTGCTCTCTGTCTCCTCTTTGTGCCGCTTAACCGAGGACGGCTCACTCAAAACACCACCCGCTCCTGGGCACTCAGAAACCACTGTCCCTGCCACCCTCACCTGTCCCGTGCCTCCTGTGACCAAGTGACCTCTGTGGACAAAAGAGTCTGAGGCAGAAGAACCAGGAGGCTTAAGAATGCTGGGATCTGTAAGGTGCTTTGTGAACACAGGAGGTGGTTCACTGTGGCTTCATAACAGCAGTTGATACTGGTGATGTGGAGGTTTCAACTTTTCCTCAATATAAGAAGAAAGATTTAAATAAAGCACCAAACTTTGGAAAAGTCTGCTACACTCACACATTTTTGGGAGAAGTTTGGGAAGAGCAATGAAAAGTGGTTGTAGCTACATCTGGTTACTATGGAACTGGGAGCTGAAACAGCTGCAGAAATGACAGGGTCATGAGAGACCTTCAAGATGGTGGAAGAGAAAGATGTAGAGGTCACCTTCCTCCCCACAAATACATCAGAAATACATCTACATGTGGAACAACTCCTACAGAACACCTACTGAACACTGGCAGAAGTCAGACATCCCAACAGGCAAGAAACTCCCCACATACCGGGGTAGGGCAAAAGAAAAAAGAAAAAAACAGAGACAAAAGAGTAGGGACGGGACCTGCACCAGTGGGAGAAAGCTGTGAAAGAGGAAAGGTTTCCACACACTAGGAAGCCCCTTCCCAGGCGGAGACTGCGGGTGGCGGCGGGGGGGAAGCTTCGGAGCCACGGAGGAGAGCACAGCAACAGGGGTGCGAAGGGCAAAGCAGAGAGATTTCCGCACAGAGGATCGGTGCCGACCGGCTCTCACTAGCCCGAGAGGCTTGTCTGCTCACTCACCGGGGCAGGTGGGGGCTGGGAGCTGAGGCTCAAGCTTCAGAGGTCAGAACGCAGGGAGAGGACTGGTGTTGGATGCATTAACACAGCCAGAAGGGGCCAGTGCACCACAGCTAGCTGGGAGGGAGTCCGGGAAAAAGTCTGGAACTGCCTAAGAGGCAAGAGACCATTGTTTTGGGGTGCGCAAGGAGAGAGGATTCAGAGCACCACCTAAACAACCTCCAGACATGGGTGATAGCCGTGGCTATCAGTGTGGACACCAGAGACGGGCATGGGATGCTAAGGCTGCTGCTACAGCCAAAAAGAAACCTGTGTGCAGGCACAGGTCACTCTCCACACCTCCCCTCCGGGGAGCCTGTGCAGCCCGCCACTGCCAGGGTCCCGGGATCCAAGGACAACTTCCCTGGGAGAACACATGGTGTACCTCAGGCTGTTGCAACATCAAGCCGGACTCTGCTGCCCACAGGCTTACCCGACATTCCATACCCCTCCCTCCCCCTGGCCTGAGTGAGCCAGAGCCCCCAAATCAGCTGCTCCTTTAACCCCGTCCTGTCTGAGCAAAGAACAGACTCCCTCAGGTGACCTACACGCAGAGGCAGGGCCAAATCCAAAGCTGAACCCCAGGAGCTGTGCAAACAAAGAAGAGAAAGGAAAATCTCTCCCAGCAGCCTCAGGAACAGCAGATTAAATGTCCACAATCAACTTGATATACCCTGCACCTGTGGAACACCTGAATAGACCATGCATCATCCCAAATCGATGTGGTGGACTTCAGGAGCAATGATATATATATATTTTTTTCCTTTTTCTCTTTTTGTGAGTTATGTGTATGCTTCTTTGTGGAATTTTCTCTCTATAGCTTTGCTTTTACCATTTGCCCTAGGGTTCTGTCTGGTTTTATTTGCTGTTTGTTTTTTTTTAGTATAGTCTTTAGAGCTTGTTATCATTGAAGGATTTGTTTTTTGGTTTGGCTGTTCTCTTCTTACTTTCTTCTTTTTTTTCTTTTTTTTATTACTTTTTAATTTTCTTTAATTTTAATAATTACTTTTTATTTTAATAACTTTATTTTATTTTCTTTTCCTTCCTTCCTTCCTTCCCTCTTTCCTTCCTTTCTCTCTCTCCCTCTCTCTTTCTCTCTTCCTTCCTTCCTTCCTTCCTTCCTTCCTTCCTTCCTTTCTTTCTTTCTTTCTCTCTCTCCCTTTTCTTATGAGCCATGTGGCTGACAGGGTCTTGGTGCTCCAGCCAGGTGTCAGGCCTGTGCCTCTGAGGTGGGAGAGCCGAGTTCAGGACACTGGTCCAACAGAGACCTCCTGGCTCCACGTAATGTCAAACAGCAAAAGCTCTCCCAGAGATCTCCAACTCAACGCTAAGACCCAGCTCCACTCAACGACCAGCAAGCTACAGTCCTGGACATCCTATGCCAAACAAACTAGCAAGACAGGAACAAAACCACACACATTAGCAGACAGGCTGTCTAAAATCATAATAAAGTCACAGAAACCCCAAATCACACCCTCAGATGCAGACCTGCCCACCAGAAAGACAGATCCCGCCTCATCCACCAGAACACAGGCACAACTCCCCTCCACCAAAAAGCCTACACAACCCACTGAACCAATGATAGACACTCGGGGCAAACACCAAAAACAAGGAGAACTATGAACGTGCAGCCTGCGAAAAGGAGATCCCAAACACAGTAAACTAAGAAAAATGAGAAGACAGAGAAACACACAGCAGATGAAGGAGCAAGGTAAAAACCCACCAGACCAAACAAATGAAGAGGAAACAGGCAGTCTACCTGAAAAAGAATTCAGAATAATGATAGTAAAGTTGATATAAAGTCTTGGAAATAGAATGGAGAAAATACAAGAAACGTTTAACAAGGATAAAGAAGAACTAAAGCGCAAATAAACAATGTGGAACAGCACAATAAATGAAATTTAAAATTCTCTAGAAGCAGAATATTAACAGCAGAATAACTGAGGCAAAACAGATAAGCGACCTGGAAGATAAAATACTGGAAATAACTACTGCAGAGCAGAATAAAGAAAAAAGAATGAAAAAAATTGAGAACAGTCTCAAGACCACTGGGACAACATTAAATGCACCAACATTCGAATTATAGGGGTCCCAGAAGAAGAAGAGAAAAAGAAAGGGACTGAAAAATATTTGAAGAGATTATAGTTGAAAACTTTACTAATATGGCAAAGGAAATAGTTGATCAAGTCCAGGAAGCACAGAGTACCATACAGGATAAATCCAAGGAGAAACATGCCAAGACACATATTAATCAAAAAATCAAAAATTAAATACAAAGAAAAAATATTAAAAGCAGCACGGGAAAAACAACAAATAACATACAAAGGAATCTCCATAAGGTTAACAGCTGATTGTTCAGCAGAAACTCTGCAAGCCAGAACGGAGTGGCAGGACCTATTTAAAGTGATGAAAGGGAAAATCCTACAACCAAGATTACTATACCCAGCAAGGATCTCATTCAGATTCGAAGGAGAAATTAAAACCTTTACAGACAAGCAAAAGATAAGAGGATTCAGCACCACCAAATCACCTTTACAAAAAATGCTAAAGGAACTTCTCTAGGCAGGAAACAAGAGAAGGAAAAGTCCTAAAATAACAAACCCAAAACAATTAAGAAAACGAGAATAGGAACACACATATCGATAATTACCTTAAATGTAAATGGATTAAATGTTCCAACCAAAAGACATACACCGGCTGAATAGGTACAAAAACAAGACCCGTATATATGCTGTCTACAAGCAGAGACCCACTTCAGACCTAGGAACACATACAGACTGAAAGTGAAGGGAAGTAAAAAGATATTCCATGGAAATGGAAATCAAAAGAAAGCTGGAGTAGCAATTTTCATATCAGACAAAACAGACTTCAAATTAAAGACTATTACAAGAGACAAAGAAGGACACTAAATAATGATCAAGGGATTGATCCAAGAAGAAGATATAACAATTCTAAATATGTAGGCACCCCACATAGGAGCACCTCAACACATAAGGCAAATGCTAACAGCCATATACGGGGAAATCGACAGTAACACAATCATAGTAGGGGACTTTAACACCCCACTTTCACCAATGGACAGGACATCCAAAATGAAAGTAAATAAGGAAACACAAAGATCAACGCAAAGATCAATAAAACTAAAAGCTGGTTCTTTGAGAAGATAAACAAAATTGATAACCCAATAGCCAGACTCATCAAGAAAAAGAGAAGACCCAAGTCAACAGAATTAGAAATGAAAAAGGAGAAGTAAAAACTGTTATTGAAGAAATACAAAACATCATGAGAGATTACTACAAGCAACTATATGCCAACAAAATGGACAACCTGGAAGAAATGGACATATTCTTAGAAAAGCACAACCTTCTGAGACTGAACCAGGAAGAAATAGAAAATATAAACAAACAAATCACAAGCACTGAAATTGAGACTGTGATTAAAAATCTTCCATGAAACAAAAGCACAGAACCAGATGGCTTCACAGGTGAATTCTATCAAATATTTAGAGAAGAGCTAACACCTATCCTTCTTAAACTCTTCCAAAATATACCAGCGGGAGGAACACTCCCAAACTCATTCTACGAGGCCACCATCACCCTGATACCAAAACCAGACAAAGATGTCACAGAGAAAGAAAACTACAGACCAATATCACTGATGAACATAGATGCAAAAATTCTCAACAAAATACTAGCAAACAGAATCCAACAGCACATGAAAAGGAGCATACACCATGATCAAGTGGGGTTTATCCCAGGAATGCAAGGATTGTTCAGTATATGTGTATAAATCAATGTGATACATCACAGTAAAAAAATGAAGGATAAAAACCATCTGATCATCTCAAGAGAGGCAGAGAAAGGTTTTGACAAAATTTAATACCCATTTATGATAAAAACTCCCCAGAAAGTAGGCATACAGGGAAGTTACCTCAACATAATAAACGCCATATCTGACAAACCCAGAGCCAACATCTTTCTCAATGTTGAAAACCTGAAACCACTTCCAATAAGATCAGGTTGCCTGCTACCATCACTATTATTCAACATAGTTTTGGATGTTTTAGCCACAGCAATCAGAGAAGAATAAGAAATAAAAATAATCCAAGTTGGAAAAGAAGAAGTAAAACTCAGTGTTTGCAGGTGACATGATAGTCTACATGGAGAATCCTAAAAATGCTACCAGGAAACTACTAGAGCTAATGGATGGATTTGGTAAAGTAGCAGGATACGAAATTAATGCACAGAAATCTCTGGCATTCCTATATACTAATGATGAAAAATCTGAAAGAGAAATTAAGGAAACACTCCCATTTACCATTACAACAAAAAGAATAAAATACCTAGGAATAAATCTACCTAAAGAGATAAAAAGACCTGTATGCAGAGAATTATAAGACACTGATGAAAGAAATTAAAGATGATACACATAAATGGAGAGATATACCATGTTCTTGGGTTGGAAGGATCAGCACTGTGAAAATGACTATATTATCCAAAGCAATCTATAGATTCAGTGCAATCCCTATCACACTACCACTGGCATTTTTCACAGAACTGAAACAAAAAAATGCATAATTTGTATGGAAACACAAAAGACCCCAAATAGCCAAAGCAATCTTGAGACAGAAAAACAGAGCTGTAGGAATCAGGCTCCCTGACTTCAGACTATACTACAAAGCTACAGTAGTAAAGACACTATGGTACTGGCACAAAAAACAGAAATATAGATCAATGGAACAGGATAGAAAGCCCAGAGATAAACCCATGCACATATGGTCACCTTATTTTTGATAAAGGAGGCAAGAACATACAAGAACAAACATACAAGAACAAACTGGACAGCTACATGTAAAAGAGTGAAATTAGAACACTCCCTAACATCATACACAAAAATAAACTCAAAATGGAGTAAAGACCTAAATGTAAGGCCTGACACTATCAAACTCTTAGAGGAAAACATAGGCAGAACACTCTATGACATAAATCACAGCAAGATCCTTTTTGACCCACCTCCTAGAGAAATGGAAATAAAAACAAGAATAAACTAATGGGACCTAATGAAACTTAAAAGCTTTGGCGCAGCAAAGGAAACCATAAACAAGACGAAAAGACAAAGCTCAGAATGGGAGAAAATATTTGCAAATGAAGAAACTAACAGGGGATTAATCTCCAAAATTTACAAGCAGCTCATGCAGCTCAATATCAAAAAAACAAACAACCTAATCCAAAAATGAGCAGAAGACCTAAACAGACATTTCTCCAAAGAAGATATACAGATAGCCAACAAACACATGAAAGAATGTTCAACATCACTAATTATTAGAGAAATGCAAGTCAAAGCTACAATGAGGTATCACCTCACACCAGTCAGAATGGCCATCATCAAAAAATCTACAAACAATAAATGCTGGAGAGGGTGTGGAGAAAAGGGAACCCTCTTGCACTGTTGGTGGGAATGTAAATTGTTACAGCCACTACGGAGAACAGTATGGAAGTTCCTTAAGAAACTAAAAACAGAACTACCATATGACGTAGAAATCTCACTACTGGGCATATACCCTGAGAAAACCATAATTCAAAAAGACACATGCACCCCAATGTTCATTGAAGCTCTATTTACAATAGCCAGGACATGCAAGCAACATAAGTGCCCATTGACAGATAATGGATAAAGATGTGGCACATATATACAACGGAACATTACTCAGCCATAGAAAGAAACAAAATTGAGTTATTTGTAGTGAGGTAGATGGACTTAGAGTCTGTCACACAGAGTGAAGTAAGTCAGAAAGAGAAAAACAAATACCGTATGCTAACACATATATATGGAATCGGAAAAAAGAAAAAAAAAATGGTTCTGAAGAACCTAGGCACAGGACAGGAAAAAAGACAGACGTAGAGAATGGATTTGAGGACATGGGAAGGGGGAAGGGTAACCTGGGAGAAAGTGAGAGTGGCTTGGACATATATACACTACTAAATGTAAAGTAGATAGCTAGTGGGAAACAGCCGCATAGCACAGCGAGATCAGCTCGGTGCTTTGTGACGACCTAGAGGGGTGGGATAGGGAGGGTGGAGGGAGATGCAAGAGAGAGGGGATATGGGGATATATGTGTATGTATAGCTGATTCACTTTGTTATACAGCAGAAACTAACACACCATCGTAAAGCAATTATACTCCAATAAAGATGTTTAAAAAAAAATGGAAATCTGATTCTTTCATCACTCCCCATCCAGCTACCTCGCCTCTCTGGCCTCTAGTCTCCTTTCTTTGCTCTCTCCTCGCTCAGGTTACATGATCCCTCCGTGTCTCCCACTCAGGTTAGGTCCCCTTGGAATGCAGCCTCATAGTCCTTTACAATTCATTATATCACTTTTAAAATTGTTTCACGATGTGGTATGTGTTGTATTTAATATTTGTTTCCCACCAGCCTAGGATCTCCTTAAGAGCAGGGATTATGTGTGTCCTCTTCACGTATATATTTCCAGAACCTGCCCAATGCCTGACATGAAGCAGGTTTCCCAGTACCCTGTTAAATGAATGAGTAAATTTGCAGTGAATAATATTTTCTTTACTAATCTCTTCATTTATTCAATCATTCAATTAAACATTTAATAAGGATTTAGTTTATGCTCAGTCCTAAAGCTACCATAGACAAAAGGGATGCATAAACCTTGCTGCAATTTACTTTCTAATTCATTAAGAATAACATATAATAAGTTCCATAATATTAAAAAAATTCTTTCATAGAAGTTAGTTTTCTTATGATAGTGATTACATTTTTAAAAATCTTGTTGATCTGAAGAGGATGTTCCTCATTAGTAACAACACCACACTTTGCAAAAGTGCCTTTTAGAGGTGAGTTAAACAAGCAGATATATCTCACAAACCACCAAAAAGGAATTAGTAGTCCTGATGGCATAATTCTGCTACTGTTCCAAGTTTATTTTCACATTGTTTTTCATTGGGTTTAACCCACTATGACTATTATTAGGTTACTAGTAACTTGAAAGAATTTTGAATTTTATTTTCTGAAATAATGATCTAGTATATGTGAAATATAAGGTAACTACTTTTATAGAAAAGGTATAATTTTTACCTAAGCAACAGTGAATAATTCCAGTTGTGTACACACACACACTCACATACACAACACACACGCACATTAGAACTCCAACAGCAGTGCTTAAAACAGTATCACTCCCTTCATTGCATTCTATTATTTATCATATAACATGTCACCTAACTAAAAATTGTTCAATCATAAAATGATAGATTATTCAAATGTCTAGCTATAAAAGTTGCAGTGAAATCCTCAACTCAGAGTATTTGATGAGTGTTAAGGCCTCAAGACTTCAAACCTTGTTTCTATTTGGGGACTGTTGTTTCAAGTATCTACAATTTATTCATCTTTATACATAAAACATATGTGCAATTTTAATAGTTGTATATGATGCAGAATTTGAACATTTAAGGGATGTTGTTACACCACATTAAGTTTAACCCTCATTTACGTCTTGGATGATAGATGCAAGAATTCCAACTGAGGCGATTTTATGAACCAGTTAAATGATTTGTATTCAGAACAGCATTAAAGGTCCCCATGACAAAGTGTACTTGAACAAAAATACCCTGCTTGTGACACATCCTTTACAAGTAATGCGTTTTCATTTTTCACATGTTGCATCTCATTTATTTTACTCAGGCACACATACTTAAATCTGCAAGATACTGCAAGCTTCCAATACCTTTGAAATAATAAATCACTTCTTGCAGATGTTTTCACCCGCTGCAAGGCTGCCGTTCATTAATCAAACATTATCAGTTTCTATCATTGCCCAGTGTTAAACAGAAAAGGCACTTCATTTTGAGTTCTGACTTTCATTCACTGGTTAGTCCCTGACCCCACAGTACTCACTGCTTTCACTTTAGAAATGTGAAACCTCCTACAGTGTAATAGATTTTACAGCAAAAATCCTAAATGGTATTATATTTTTTGGATTCTGTATTGCTTTATCCTGAGCTAAATCACACTACATATCTAAAATGGCAAATAAATGCAGTCATAATATCCATTCAGAATTATATCCACAAAAATAATAAATTTGTAACATATGCTGTGTTTCTATGAATATGCCTAACATCAAATTTCTAGAACACAGGTGCAGGGACATACTTTTTAAAAAATTTGCTTAAGCTATTTAAATCATTTCAGAAGACAATGAAGGGCAATTTGTCTACCCACAGTAATTTTTAAGCCTACAAAAAGAAACTGGAACAAAGAGACAACTGTAAAATCTTTCTGAATTTTTTTCTCTCTAGGGAAACACATTATGGAAAATGGATCGACTTGTAATACAAGATATTATGGATGATCTTATGGATCATGAGTCACTGGAGACACCCCATAACATCCTTACGACCTAAAGAACTGACAACTGATGTAAACTGCATTTCTTTACTGCCTTAAAGATAGCCCAATAATACAGATACTACAACAAAGAATTTGAGCATCACTTTCATTTTCTTTTCAAAAACACAGTCTCATGTTAATCAGTCTCTTTGACTAACAAGTCTTGAACAATAAGAACTCAAAGCCAACTCTAAGACCAAAATTGATTTTACAATAAATTCATGAACTGGAGACTGCCATGCAATTAAATTTATTTATTTATTTATGACTGTGTTGGGTCTTCATTGCTGCACGCGGGCTTTCTCTAGTTGTGGTGAGCGGGGGCTACTCTTTGTTGCAGAGCACGGGCTCTAGGCACGCCAGCTTCAGTGGTTGTGGTGCATGGGCTTAGTTGCTCCACAGCATGTGGGATCTTCCTGGACCAGGGCTCGAACCTGTGTCCCCTGCATTGGCAGGAGGATTCTTAACCACTGTACCACCAGGGAAGTCCCCACCCAATTAAGTGTAAAGGAAATGCTTTATAAATATTTCATTTCACCAGTATGAATCGATATCATTAGTGACTATTCATAAACTTTCTCTCATTAAGGTATGGTGCTAAAAGCCATACATATTGATATGGTCCCCATTCCAGTAAATTTATAATAAAAATTATGTGAATTTTTGCAAGATCCTTTTTCAGATCAAGATCTGAGGGATTCAAAGTCAGTAAGAAAAGCAACATGAAAAACATGTTACCATGATTTCACTCAGGTATCAACTAACCTTACAGAATATTAATTTGAGGGCAGAGGGGAGAGTAAGAGTACCATGGCAAGTTTTTTTGTATGGTGATGCTCCTAAGCCTGGAGGCCTAAAGCATAGAGGCTCCGATGTCATTAATCCAGAAATTCAGATGCCTCCCACTGCCTTGGGAATAAATCCAAACTCCATAAACTTCTTAACCTCATATATGACCCATAACAATTTATTCATGCCCTACTGTCATGCCCTATCCCTGTCATATACTTTCTTACCCTTCAGCATGAATCTTAGGAATACATCATACAATACTTGCCACAGTTTTCAAATTTCACTCCATTCTTTCAAGTTCCTGTGTTGTGGTGGACACGATCTTCTCTGCCAGCAATGGAGTTACCTCACCTCTGTCTAAAAGACTCCCACCCTCCCATTAGTACAGTAATTATAAAAAAATATATATATATATGAGTCTCCAGGAAGTATGTCTAAATAATCATGGAATTCTTAGTGACTAGTAGAGTGCCTAGACCAATAATCATTGTTAGAAATATGACAAATAATTGAATAAAATAATGGACATGGGTAAACGTTGTCTTTACCAGTCAAAATCTGAATTTCTTGTTTATGCCTTAATATGTTCTTGTCCTTACATTTTCATAAAATCAATCCCTCCCCCCTTTTCTTTCTCTATCCATTCTATCTTCTCGTTTTAGTTTCCCACAAGGAAAGGATCTGAAACACTTTTGTATTAGGTTTAAAATAAGTGATAGTGCTAAAATTTTATTCTTTCCACACACATATGCATTTAACTAAAGATAAGCATATGATGTTGTCCTTATGCTAAATAACAAGCCTTTAGCTGTGAAACTGTAGGTTTGGGTTTAACAGTGTTTGAGGAGAGAAATCAGACTCAGATCTCTATTTAAGTCTGAACTTAATGTCTACCAGTGATCAATACTGTGCATGTGCTATCTGTATGTACAGTAACTTATCAAGGTGTCATCTATATTTTATAACCCCCATCTTATCTCAACTAACCCAACAATCTCAAAAATTAATGGGATAAGTAGAGATGCCATTCACAAATTTGTGTAAGGCCAAATAGGTTACAGATATGTAGTTATAATATATATTCTCCTGCTTTCATAATGTATTTGAGATAGTATAAAATTTGAGATAATCTAAAAATTGGATAATTACAATGATTGAACACTCACATTAACTCTGAGTTTCCTGGCAATGGAGTAAAAATGAGATGATTATAACCTACATAGATATCAATATCTAACGAAAGAAGGTTTACCAATTCATCAGGAGAGACTATTTTTTTCAAGAAATTTTGTTATACCAATCAATATATAAAATTTACTGACCAATATAACAATGTTCAATAGTAACTGTACCAAAGGAATAAGATTTCTTTACTTGGCTTTTTAATATTTGAAGAAGTCTTGGGAATTGTAATAAAAAAAATATATATATATATATATTTCCATATAATTTTCAAGATTATGTGAGATATCTTATTGTAACCTTTATATAACCTTTGTAAGGCTATAACCTGATATCCTAATAACCTTTCTGTACAGAATCACTAATATGCATTATCTGATCTGAGCAGTAAATACATACCTTTAGAAAAAACAATTCGATGACTATATTATCCTATCAGAAATATCTTTTATAAAAATAAGTAAAATATTAAATAGCAAACAATAATAAAAATAGCTTGAAAAATAATCAATCAAAATCAAATATAGACTACCATAAAAGGGATATTTTCTATCTATTGTGTTCTACTTGAATATACACAAATATGATTAAACACTTGCATTTCCCAAGAAAAAAATCTTGACATTTAATTTTGCAATGAGGCGTTTTGAAAATAAAATCCTATGTGATCCCACAATGAAGTGTCATGAATTTGATTTTTAAAATTACTACACCACTTTCTTACAAATTAGTACATATCCCTTTTTTCCTTAGAGGCTAAAAACATGATCTCACTGAAGCTCAGCTCCACTACTCTGTTAAGCCTCAAACAGAGCGAGACACATTTGTGACTGCTGTTTCAGCGCTCAGAAGATGCTTTTTGTGAGTTTCTTTCCACGTTGCCTGCTGAAACACATCTAGCCATCCCAGCTCCAAAGTGACAGTGGTAATCTCTCACGGAGTGTCACAGTTTAATTTTGTTTTTGTTTAAACACATTGATTCCTAAAACTCAGCTAGGGCAAGGAAAATAAAACCTTTGGGATTCAATAATAAAAGTTAAAATATTTAAAAATAGTCTTATAGAAGAAGCAATCAAATGAGTGTAACACACACATGAGTACACAAAGTGCTGGCATCTCCTCCAACTCAAGAAAACAAAAACTTAAAAATTGTACAAATTTGAGATAAACATGAACGGACTTGTGTTATCTTGTGTTGTGAGGCAATTAATAAAAATATTGACTTTTAAATATTTTTTCTGAGTCATCTAGTTTTCACTGTTTGCGGGGAAATAAGGCTGAAAGGGGGGAATAGCATGCTTAGGAAACTCAAAATAAGGCCACATTTTCCTCTTCAATTTTTAATGAAAAATAATTGCTAAAGAATACCATTATTTCTTCTGCAAGAATGAGGACTTAGAAGATTGAAGGAACTTTTCAAAAAAGCAACATCTCTTGAGCTCTGACGTTATTGTATTTCCATTTCTCTTATAAATCTAATGTACCATTTTCCGTTAGCTATTGATCTCTTTACAAGTCATAACAACACATCTTACGTAACAAACAACCATGCCTAACTGTCATACTCTACCTACAAAGCAGTTGCTCTGAGAGCTCAGTGAGAGAAAGGATAAAAAGATTCTCGTGCTTCCCTGGTGGCGCAGTGGTTGAGAGTCCGCCTGCCGATGCAGGGGACGCGGGCTCGTGCCCTGGTCCGGGAAGATCCCACATGTCGCGGAGCGGCTGGGCCCGTGAGCCATGGCCGCTGAGCCTGCGCGTCCGGAGCCTGTGCTCCGCAATGGGAGAGGCCACAACAGTGAGAGGCCCCGCGTACCGCAAGATTCTCAACTTATAGAGAAATTCACTCACTCAAAATGTAGAAATTCACTTAATCCTCCTTTTTTTTCACTAGAGTACCCTTGTGCCTCGTGTCCTCTAGTTTAGGCACTGGGTTTACTCTCCTGAACAAATGGGGTTCTTAAACTCTTCAAGGTGGAAAAGGGATCAAGAGATTTAGCTGCTTTTTAACAGACTTTTGACAAATCTCTTCCTTTACTCCTACACTCACAGCTGCCCGGTATTACTAATATTGAAAGTTTAAGTGGATTCCTTGTTGTCCAGTTCAGGACTCAGTTTTCTAGGGTCTGCTCAGTCCGATCCCATATAGCCATCTGATTTTCAGCTTCTAAAGTTTTATTGTTGTTTTCTCTCCTACTCTTTTTTCTTCTGGGTTTATGGCATTTGAAAAATTCTATTGCTTTTATTTTAGTGGCAATTCAGGGTAAGATAGAAGCATATGCTTGTATTCAGCCTCACACTTTCATATGCTTGTATAGAATCCTCACTTTAATTATAAAAATAAGAACGTCTGTATCATATCTTACTTTGTGTTAATACTTGGAAAATTTTCTATTTTCTTTTCAATAACCTGAATAGAACTAGAAAATTTATTTGTAGGTGTGACTTTTCTCTCTTCGGTCTACATTCCAAGAATGAATTTGAACTTTTAAGTTCAACTGTAATTTCTTAAGCCATTGCATAACTGTATTCTTTAGCACCTTCACTGTACAATTATCACACCAGTAAGCAAGACGTAAGGCAAAAAAAAATCAGCTATGGCTTTCTGTAGATATTTATTTACTAAAACTTCTAGAAAGTATTACAATTTGTATTTTTAAATTAAATTTCTAAATTCTAACATACAGTCTTGCCCATGAGTTGCCTCACGCTTGTGACTCTTAAAGTTTGTCAATATTTTATATGAGCCAATGTAATATAAAACCAAATTATTTTTTGACAGTATTGGGGCTTCTGTCAATCAATGACATCACATCCTATTGCCATTACAGACTAAGCAAATGGTTTTATTTTTAATACATTGTATGTAAATGAAAAAAACATCCATTTTCTTATAGTCACAGGTACATCTGATAAAAAATGGTTCCCTAACAAAGGAGCAACAGGTGTCCAGAAAATTCAGTTCACACTGCATTTTTCTTCTGCTAGTGGTATCAGAAAACTAATAAGTTAACATCAATAATATATTCCAATTAGAAATATATTTATTATATAACTAATGGGGGATATTGAAGATGATTGTTTCCTCAATTCTTCTCAGAGACCATTCTCATTTAAGTATAACAATTGGCTAATTAGAATTATTCCTGCAAAGTTTTTAAAACAGATACAGCTTATGCATTTGAATTTCATACAAATATTTAAAAAATTTTAAGTCCAACTAATGGTTCAATATACCTATAGGACCACACCTAAAGAAATTAAAAGTTATTTAGTTGCTTATTTCTGTTCATAAAATTCTATTAGTTTTATTCTACAGACAGTACCTACAGTTTGCATCAAATAAACCACAAGAACAACATCAAGAAAACATTCTGTTTAGTTATACCAGAATTCAATTTTTGTTGATGCCCTTTTAAGCATTTCAATTAGTTGTTATGTTTAGTTTTATAAATTAATCTTCTCAAATATCTAAATATATATTTCCTAATGAGCTTTAATATTCCAAGTGATAAATATGAGAAAATGCTTTGAAACCAATTATAAGAATAATCTTACATAGTCTGAAAATGCTGATCAAAGTATATCATTTCAATAATGTCACTGCTGGGACAATATAGCTTTATTTGGTGAAAATAATGATTTTCACTTTTATGAGAATGTTATATTTTTATCCTATGTACACAGAGATTAATACAACATTGAAAAGCCTAAGCTACAGGAATTTAAGAGTAAAAGACTGTATATATAATTCTAATAGCTACTTACTAAGTGGCCATTTGTTTTCCAATGTCCTCATTTAGGTTCCTAATTTTAAATCAAAGGAAAAAGACCTAAGACTTTAGACCTAAATATTAATTACTTAACTCATCTTTTGCCCAAGTTCAAGCTCTAATCACCTCTTACCTACATTGCATAACAATTGCCCAGCTTGCCTCCCCATGTCCAGTTTTGTTACTCTCAAATGCAACCATACAGACTATGCTGCTTAAAACCTTTCAATCGTCTTTCATATTCAATAGAATAACAGCCCAAGTCCTTAGCTTGCTAAGCTGGCCCTCCGTGATCTGCTTCTTGCCTAACTCTCCAACCCAAACGCTCAACAATTAGAGATTCACACACTCCAACAACACTAAAGTACTCAGAATTTATTATGCTAGTTCACTGAAAACTTGCTCTCTTGAGCCGTCTGTCAGAAATAACCTCCTCCCGCCAACTTCTCTTTTCCAGCTATCTCTTTTTTTTTTTCATTTTAACATCTTTATTGGAGTATAATTGCTTTACAATAGTATGTTAGCTTCAGCTTCACAACAAAATGAATCAGTTATATATATACATATGTTCCCATATCTCTTCCCGCTTGCGTCTCCCTCCCTCCCACCCTCCCTATCCCACCCCTCCAGGCGGTCACAAAGCACAGAGCTGATCTCTCTGTGCTATGCGGCTGCTTCCCACTAGCTATCTACCTTACGTTTGGTAGTGTATATATGTCCATGCCTCTCTCTCTCGCTTTGTCACAGCTTACCCTTCCCCCTCTCCATAGCCTCAAGTCCATTCTCTAGTAAGTCTGTGTCTTTATTCCTGCTTCACCCCTAGGTTTTTCATGACATTTTTTTTTCTTAAATTCCATATATATGTGTTAGCATGCGGCATTTGTCTTCCTGCTACCTCTTAATCATTCTTTCAACTCAGTAAAGATGCCACTCCCTCTAGTAAGTATCCATGACTCCCTTTCCCCACCCTAAAAAACATTCTTACACTTAAATTCATCAGGGCCATGGATAATGTTGGGCATCCCCACTGTGCCCACAAAACTGGGCAACTCTCAGCTACTATATACATTACCATGATGTTTTGAAATTATGTTACTCTACACCCCCGTGAGTCTTTAGTCTTCATGAAGCCAAGTCCAATGTTTTCCCCGTTACTGAATGCTTAACAAGCAGTACCTACAATTTCTTTTGTTCGATACAATGTCTATCAAGATCCATCCATGTTGTTTCATGTATCCCTAATTCATTCTCTCCTGTTGCTGAGTAATATTTCATTGGTGAATATTCCAGAATTTGTTTAATCCATTCTTCTATTAATGGACATTTGTGGGGGGTTTTTCCCCATTTTTGACTAATATGAATATTCATGTAGGAGTCTTTGTTGTGGACATGTTCTTATTTCTCTTGGTTAAATATGTAGCTGTGGCATCACAGGGTAGGTATATATTTAACTATATAAAAATTTACTAAACTGCTTTCCAAAGTACATTTTACACTCCAACCAGGAATGTATGAAAGTTCCAGTTGCTTTATATTCTTGCCGATCTTTGGTATCATTAGTCTTTTTACCTTAGTCATGCTAGTGGGTGTGAAGTGGTTTCCCTCTGTGGTTTTAATTTGCATTTCTCTAATGATTACTGATGTTTAGCATCTTTGTCATATACTTATTGGCTAGTCCTACACATTCATTTGTCAGTTCAAACCTTTTGCCTCATTTTTTTTTAACTGGACTATTTACCTTATATGCCATGAAGAATTCCTACCATATTCAGGAAATATACAAATTCTCTCTCTATATATAGAGAGAGAGTATTTGCCATTTCATTTGAAGAGCATTTTTAAATTTTAATGAAGTACAATTTATTTCTCAAATTTTAATGTTTCATTTTTTAATTTTCCTTTCTCACAAGTATTTTTTAACCTATCTAATGATCCCAAGGATTTTAAGGGAAATCCATAATTTCAATGAAAATTACACTAACAACCACTGAGCCCTTGGTACTAAGCACTGTGCTAAATTAACTTAATCATCAGGGTAACCCCCATGAGGCAAATTATTATCTCCACTTAAAAGATAAGGAAACCTAAACAATGAGAAGTTAAAAGAATTTACTCAAGGGCACACAGCTAATATAAGACAGAGTTGGGATTATATTCTGGTCTTTCTAACCTTGAATTCCCTGCTCCTAACTTTTATTGCTTTACTGCCTCTATAATTCCAGGCCCAGGTGATAATTCGCTGGAAATTTTTAAAATCTGGAATGTTTTTACTACTAAAAGAGATCATGGGAAATAGCTGTAGGATGAATATAAAATTTTGATATAATTAGATAATCCAAATGCGCTGCTTGTAAATTGGCACACTGGAGATTTGGGAGAAAGATTCCAATGATCTTTTTTTTTTTTTTTTTGCGGTACGCGGTCCTCTCACTGTTGTGGCCTCTCCCGTTGCGGAGCACAGGCTCCGGACGCGCAGGCTCAGGCCACAGCTCACAGGCCCAGCCGCTCCGCGGCATGTGGGATCTTCCTGGACCAGGGCACGAACCCGCGTCCCCTGCATCGGCAGGCGGACTCAACCACTGCGCCACCAGGGAAGCCCCTCCAATGATCTTTTTTATATTACATAATACAGTTTGTGCACCAGTATATGGGTGGTATCTGCTCCATATATTCAGTAATGGAAATTCTTTGGTTATCTGTATTGTTCTGAACAGTTATAGTTTAAAAAGGTCAATCCATAATAAGAAGTAGTTACCATACTAGATATATTGAACTATTGTTCTTTAACATATGGCTAAGTAAGTCTTTGGCAGAACTCACTTTTTTCTTTTGACTAAAGTTTTGGCCTAAAGGCTTAGCTCAAAATGAATTACCTCATTTTTCAAGTCAGCAAATAAGACTTTTTAACTTATTTTTTTTCACTTATGCCCTATAGTTGACTTAGATTATTTAAAAGTGAAATACATGCACAAAGTATAAGAACTCAAGTTTTTGAATGAATGCTCAATTAGGTCATACTTTATTGAATTTTACATACATTTATTTTGCTCTCTTGTCTCTTTCTCCTCATTCACTTTCATTTCTTCCATTTCCACCTCCTCATACATGAGTATTGTACATTCATATAGTCATCATTCATATAGTACATTCATTTTAGTCATCCAGGTTACCGGTGCCTACAAAGCTCCAGTAACATAGCATAATACGCTTAAGGATGAATTTATCTTCAATCTTTAACTTACAAAATGCCCTACATTTTTCCTAATAGTAATATTCTCTAATGGCATGGTGGCAGATTTCATCACTGTACTCAAGCAAAACACAAGCTCTTGCTACGGACTACTAATTTGCTAAAATACTACTATTCCTGCATTTTTGAAAATAATATATTTGTCATAATAAGTTACTAACAAGGTTATTCAGTGATCTGATAGTATTAACTCCTTTTCAAAGCAATTAATTATTTATAGCTGAGTATAACTTATAGCTAGACAAACTGGCTCAAACCAGCTTTGTGTGTTGGTTTTATTTTTATATGCTTGAAGGGATAACAATTTTGTAGTTCTCTTAGAATTCCATTGAAAAAATAATAACTGATTTCATTGTAATACATTCAAGAGATATTACTTTTTTTAAATACAAATAAAAAATAAAACTAATGTTCAATAAAGATATCATTCCCACTTGTTCCATCTGTTACAATAAAATGTTTTATTTTGTTCTTTTCTTCCTTCTATCCCATAAAAGTTAACTGGCTAAGACCTCCCATAAATGTAAAAGTAGTTAAGGAACATTTTAATGTTCTTTGTCTATATTTCTCTACTTTGCTGTGGAGTTTCCTTTCCCCACTTAACATTTTCTGTTGGTGTGTGCTCCTGGAGATAAGGTTTTCTCTTCTCTCTCTCTCCCTCCCCCACTCCCCCGCCACTCACTTGGCTCTCATGTTCTACCTTAGAATTTTTTCCATCATCACCAAACTCTCAATGAGGAAAAATATCCTTACAATTTTCAAACACTAACACAGCTGCCTATGCTGTTCTTTGCCTGTCTCTTATTCTTCCCCACCTTCTCCTCTTTAAATATTTCAAACTTTTGTTTTCCATTTACTTCTTGCCTTGCCAGAAAGTGTATTCAGATTTCTCTATTAAAGCAATAACTACAGCTTTCTCATCTCTCCTCTTTCCTTAAGCCACTTTACCACTCTTTACTTACTTTCCTGTGATTATTGTATGGGGTACTGTGGAATGGTAAGAAGACCACAAACTTTGGATATATGCTTTAGTTCTTGAGATCCTTGGTGACCTTAGGCAAGCCACTTTTCCACCTAGACATAGTTTCTTCAGCATTAAATTTGATGTAATGAACACCTGCTCCCTGGGATTACAGTGCAGTTTACATGAGATCCAATGAGATCATATGTGCAAGGCCTCTAACACATAGTAGGCATTCAAAAAAAAACGTTAGCAAAGCACTTAGGCACTGATGGCTCAAGCCAAAGTTGACATTTACAATGTCCCATTTACAATGGGACAGATGTGATTTATTTGCATTAGATAAGAAAAACTCTCAAAAACACCAAGTGTACTTTCTAGAATTATTGGTTTTTCTTACTTTTCTCAAGTTAATCAAGTTACTGATAGAGATTTTAAGGCTCTTTCAAAATACTCAACAAAGGCAATTACCACAACTTAGATTCAGGACCCTAAAAAAAAGCTGCATTTCAAAACAGTCTTCACAAAGTAATCACAAAACATTTGCTAGCCTGATTAATAGATATTTAAAATCTTCTGAATGACTTGGCTCAGGATTTTAGTTCATTTCCATTGTAACCATTTAAGGAGAGCTCACATCTGTGATCAACAAGCCTGTGTTGTGTCCTGTCATTCATCTACACTGGTTGGTGGAATGATCAGGAACATGGTAAAAATTCCCACAGGATCCCAGAGTCCTTTCAGCATCCTGTTATAAATAAAAAGGAACTCTCCACTAAAGCCAATTTGATAAGAAAAGTATACATCACTTTTCAGCTGAAAGGTAGGTGATTTTAATAGCAGGTTTAAGCATTTTTGGAAAATTATTTTTTAACAGAAATAAAACCAGTGTAATTTTAAAAATTGAATACAAATAATGAATACCAGTGGTTAATATTATATATTGTTACCAGGATTCTAAAAAGTTACAATGATGAGGGAAAAAGAATTTAGCAAAACAACAATTATCAGTGTTTAAAAAGATCTGTTTATTTGATTTAACATAAATTATGTCTGTAGTAATAAGTATTAGGTAGAGTTTAATACAACTCATTACTACAAATTCATTTTGTCAAGAGGGTAAACATAAATCCTGAGATCATAACTTGCCTAAGATTTTCCTCCCCACTCCTTTATTTCCTCTACCAATCAACCTACAGTGGTTTGTGGAGACCATACGTTCAGTTATTCTGCATTGTGAAAACTTAAAAGAATCTGTGAGGGTTGATTTTACATTTCCATAATACATAATGTATATTTTCTTGCCAGACGTTAAGGGAATACAACATTGAACTCTAATGATGGCAAAATGTTAATTTTAGAGATGTATCTATTTAATAGTTATGTAATTGAGAGAATTTCTAAATGTATTAAGCCATATACTAGTACTATATTTTGACAAAAGAGAAAATACAGAAAGCCAGTAAGAATACTCTAGGGAAGAAGCAAACTTAAAAAGGAACAAATTATGGCAAAATTGAATTTCTTTTGCAAAAGAATTTTATTGGTTATTGAAAAAAGGATGGTAAACTCACAACTCACTTTATATGATAAACATGTCTCTAGGAAAAAAAAAATCAATAAATTTTATAAACTATATCTTATGTTAATTCTTGTTAAGGAAATTTGCTTTTTTAAGGACTGCAAGATCATGGTTTTTAAAGTAAAAGTTTTCTTTCCCAATTCATTTATTTTCTAAATATACATGTATTATACGAAGTTTTCTTTTAAAAGGTATATTTTCATGTAATTATTTAATATTTCCAACTTACTTATGACAAATATCCAGTATTTCCAAGTCAACTCCTTAGCAAGTAATAACCAGGTTTGATAATACTGGCTCTGTACATCAGCAGCTAATACTAGCATCGCGCCACAGAAGTTCAGTACTCATGTGAGTTAACTTTACTTTTTCTCTATTATCACAAAAGATCCCTCTAACCAGAGTTATCTAATCTATGCTAAGGTCAAAAGAATGAACAATAACAGAACTAAAAATAACTATGAATAAATCATGTTGAAATAATAGCCCTAGACACAGAATTAGAACATCGTCATTGCAGTGTGTCTGAATATCACACTCTGTGAGCGTGGGCAGTCATACAATTTCACTGGGCCTTAGTTTCTCACGCCACATAGGGCGGTTATGAAGAACAAATATGTAATCCCACTGATACCATGGCTTCCCATAATACCTATAAGCTGATAATACTAACAACTGCCATTTTTTTATTCCTACCACATGCCAATTTCAGTGAAAAAATAACTTACATTATTTCTATTACTCCCAATAATCATGAATGGTGGAATAATAACTGAATTTGACCAGCTTTAAGGCTTATAGTTTTTCTGCTAGCGCATACAGCAAGTAATACCAAATCCACCTCTCCTGCCCACACTTCACACTTGATTTACAGACATAATCAGGTATACCCGAGGGCTTACTGGATCTTTCCACCAGGATATCACAGGAATCCTAAATGTAAGAGGTCAAATCAGAACTCATAATGTTCCCCTCTTATTCTACTGGCAAACTGACACCACCATGCAATTGGTCAAAAGAAGTGTTGAAGACATCCTGACTTAGAGCTATTCCTTAAATTTTGTACCCGCATTGCTGATTCTTGCTCCTATTCTTCACTGACCATATCTAATCAGGTGCTAAGAACTACTCATTACACTTCCTCACATTTGTTCCCTGCTCTCAGCTCTCAGAGCCCTACTTCAGACCCTCAATTTTATTTTACCTGAATTATTGCAATAGGTACAATGTAAAATCTCCCAGTATCTGATCTTGTCCTTCCCCAATCCATTTCCATAGTGCCACTAAATTAATCTTTCTCATCTCTTACCTCTCACATCACATTCCTTCATCTTCCACAGTAAAATGGAAATACACTAACTAACTAAACTAAACTCACAGGCATATCATGCAACATCTGCAGAATCTGACTGGGTTATAGCTGTTTGACCCTACTTTCTAGCACAACCCCCTGGCAGTAAAAGTTCCAGCAACAATATGGAGCTGTTCCAGATGACATTCCCTATACCTGGTGTCCTCCTCATCTTCTGCCTCTTACATGTTCCCTGATTTGTCTTTTTCCTATAGAGACTAATGGCTAGGATGAATTAATAGGAACACATATAAGTAAGTGAATACAATGTTTAGAGGCTGTGCCACCATGTTACATATTGCAGGAAAGAAAGAAAGAGTTACCTGGGGAACGATCAGGAAATGTTTGTTTATCTCCCCTTAAAACTGCAAGCTTCTTGATAGCAAGGACATATTAATCACCTATCAGGAATTTAATATTTACTAAATGAACAACTGAATGAAGTAATATAAGCAATAATGGGAGTGAAAGCCTTAGCATTATAAAAATTATAAGAATGAAGGTCATTGATTATTGTTAATAAGCACATGTCTGTTGATAGTTTTTCCAGTGATGCCAGAGTTGGATTCTAAAGATAACTTATAAATATTAGATTTTTCAAATAGCATTTTCAGGTTGTATGGGCATAATTAAGTAAAAAAATACAGCTACATATGTCAAATTAATCAAAACTATTTTTTTAATATGATGTTGAGTCAAAACACCTTTTAATCTTTGCCTCATTTTGGTCCCTGTTCTTGATTCTTAGAAAACTTTTAAATTCTAGAAGTGAGGTTTGCTTCCCCTAGACTGCTTTTTGACTCTTCTTCCACAGAAAAAAAGGGGCGACAGAATGAAAATAACCTTAAGATTATGCTGCCTTTGAAAAATTACTCTTTCCTCACTTTATCCTCCTCAAGCTTCCATTTCTCAGAACGTTGATGTTAAATTGCAAAAGGTTGGTAGCTAAGAATTAAAACAAAATAAACAACCCCACCACCCCTCCAAAAAACCCTGCCCAGAACCAAGAAGGATTGTTTCATAACATATGTGCATGTGTGTATGCAATATAATATGTGTATAGCATACACAGAAACACACACACATATATAGAAGAAAAAAGAACTCATTTAAATATAATGGAGAATAGTTGCAAAGAAACCTAAGACAGCTTTAGGGCCAAATCTATACCACTCTAATAGGAAACCTCTCTGTTGAACCAATCATTAGAGACTTAGTTTTCTTTAGTCCCCATATGATCCACTCTATAGTAGCCCAGAATTTTCCCACCAGAAATTCTAGTCAATAGCTACCAAATATGTATTAGAAGGGGGAAAAGCACAGATACATAACAGTGATTCAACTTTCCCTAGAGTCTCCCATTAATCAATCATTTCTACAGTCAATAGCAGAAGAAAACATACATATGCAAACACAACACCAAAAATTTACTTATTTGACCGCATCAGAGTGGTATTCTTTAGAAAATAACTTTAGTCTATATACACAAAAGGTTTCTATTTTATAATAATAATATAATAATAACTGATTATACCTTCCAAAAAATGACAATAGGATTTTACATTATTAATCTTGGTTAGCATTTGGGTTTTAGTTTTCATACACATTTTTTGTTTTGGCATTTTTCTAAGTAGCATAAAGGCAAACCTGAATCCAGTTTAAGGCAAATTTAAGAAAAAATAAAAATTGAATAAATCAGTCCTGAATTCAATATATTTTTACAGTAGGTCAAACAGATATTGAAATAAAATAAAACATGATTTGTCCCACCAATTAGCACAGAAAAAAATGCATTTCTACCTGATCTTACTGTCTTTAAAGTTAAGAAAAATCATAAGTTCTATTCACTATCCACATTCTTTTCTTTTTCAGTATTTAGTTTAATGTTATTTCTTTTCATTTACCAGTTATACTTCTATGGTCTTTAATAAACTTTGCTACATAACAAACACCTTATCTGTTTTTTGTATAAGACGATGGATACACTTACATAAAAATGTAAGGATATGTTCCAAATAATGTACAGCTTACTTCCCTGAGTACCAAGAATAAGAGGAATTACAGTCTGAATGGCTCTTTGTTACTTCTGGGCTGAATCAATAGGTGCTAATTGTTAGAAATTATAATGGAGAGTTGAGAGAGAGGACAAAATAATGTAGAAAGAAAAGTTACATATATTTAATAAATCATGTCCTAGCCTAGAAACAAAGATTTTTACTGTGTGTGTATGTTTCCTATTTACCTATCAAAAATTGATGAGATACAGCAAGAACTAACACAACATTGTAAATCTACTCCAATAAAAATTCATTTAAAAAATTGATAAGAAAACATAAAACTAAGCATGAATCACAATTTATAAGATTACACCTTAGAATCATCAATCACTTCACAGACAACTGACTAATTTCAGTTCTCAATTCCTGCTGTGACTTTAGTTCATGGATGTGTTTTTGTTTTTTCTTTGATTGTGAAACTAAGCATATACTTATTTACTGAAGACTACTTTAAAAGGATAAAAATTAAACCTGAGGAAAAAAAATAGTAGGTTTACCTATGTTAGTAATGTTTTCAAAAAATTAATATAGGCATGGTATCAGGAAGAAAAATATTCCTGGATACACCTTTCAGATAAGCTATTTGCTAAAATATAACTAAGATGTGAGGAAGCCATGTGCTTTAATGAACATGAAAATGTGGGGACCCACCTACAACTGGCTATTTTAAAGTGCTAGCACAATATAATCAGTGATGGATACATCTTCTGCTTCAAAGACAGGTTTTATACTGGTGTTCTTAAAAGTATTCAACAAACAGGTCCATACTCTCAAAACAAGTTAGGTGGTATTAGACAAAAAAGTTAACTTGATTTACATTGCATGTGGACGTCCATGTAAAGGCTTCTCTTGTCTCAAAACTATGAGAAAATATAAGCAGTCAGTGTTCTTAAGTAATTCCTTGGTCTACAATCTGCTGGGCAAATCTGGCCTTCCACCTACAATATAGTTTTATTGACACATAGCCAGCTGTGTTCTTTTGTTTACATTTACTCTTTTCTATGCCTGCTTTTGCACTATAAAGGCAGAGAGTTGGGTAGTTTTCTATGCCTGTGTTTGCACTATAAAGGCAGAGACCTATGGCCCACAAAACGTAAAATACTTGCTGTTTTTTAAATTAAAATTTTGCTGACTTCTCATGTAACTTTTTTTGCCACTAGATAGAAGCTCAAATAGAAGATATTTAAGTTCTGTCTTCTAATATTCCTCTCTCCAATTTAACCCTTTTAAACTGATCTCCTTGCTGTATTTCACCCTCTTTCCCCATCCTTTTTGCTTATAATCCAATTGAGGTCCTCATGACATCAAAAAGATAAATACAATTTCATTTTTACTCAGAGAGGTTTTTATCTGCATATCCATCTTCTTGATTAATTTTGCACTTAACCTATATATTTTTAATATTCATTACCTCTATATTACCACTGTAAGTTTTTGTTGGTAATAGGTAGGATGCAAAAAAAAGTATTAAAAATCACTATAAACTGGGCTTCCCTAGTGGCGCAGTGGTTGAGAGTCCGCCTGCCGATGCAGGGGACACGAGTTCGTGCCCCCGTCTGGGAAGATCCCACATGCCGCGGAGCGGCTGGGCCCGTGAGCCATGGCCGCTGAGCCTGCGCGTCCGGAGCCTGTGCTCCGCAACGGGAGAGGCCACAACAGTGAGAGGCCCGCGTACCGCAAAAAAAAAAAAAAAAAATCACTATAAACTACCTCATACCCATTACGATGGCTACTAACAAAAAATCACAAAATAACAAGTGCTAGCAAAGACACAGAGAAATTGAAACCCTTGTGCACTGTTGGTGGAAATGTAAAATGGTTCAGGCACTATGCAAAATATTATGGCATCTCCTTGAAAAATTAAAAATAGGATTACTACACGATCTAGCAATTCCACTTCTGGGTATATACCAAAATTAAGTGAAAGCGGGGACCTGAAGAGATATTTACCCATGTTCATAGCAGTATTGTTAAAAACAGCCAAAAGATGTAAGTAACCCAAGTGTCCACTGAATGATGAAAGGATAAACAAAATGCAGTAATACATAAAATGGAAAGGTGTTTAGCCTTAAAAATAAAGGAAATTATGACACATGCTAAAACATAGATGAAACTGGAAGACATTTGCTAAATAAGCCAGCACAAAAGAACAAATACTGTATGATTCCACCTATATGATGTATCTAGAGTAGTTGAACTTATAGACACAGAAAATAGAATGGTGCTTGCCAGAGAATGAGGGAAGGGGATAATAGGGAGTTGTTAAATGGGTATAGAGTCATTTACCATTGCAACAAAAAGAATAAAATATCTACGAATAAACCTACCTAAGGGGACAAAAGACCTGTATGCAGAAAATTATAAGACACTGATGAAAGAAATTAAAGATGATACAAATAGATGGAGAGATATACCATGTTCTTGGATTGGAAGAATCAATATTGTGAAAATGACTCTACTACCCAAAGCAATCTACAGATTCAGTGCAATCCCTCTCACATTACCACTGGCATTTATCACAGAACTGGAACAAAAAATTTCGCAATTTGTGTGGAAACGCAAAAGACCCCAAATAGCCAAAGGAATCTTGAGAACGAAAAACGGAGCTGGAGGAATCAGGCTCCCTGACTTCAGACTATACTACAAAGCTACAGTAATCAAGACAGTATGGTACTGGCACAAAAACAGAATTATAGATCAATGGAACAGTATAGAAAGCACAGAGATAAACCCACGCACAGATGGTCACCTTATCTTTGATAAAGGAGGCAAGAATATACAGTGGAGAAGAGACAGCCTCTTCAATAAGTGGTGCTGGGAAAACTGGAAAGGTACATGTAAAACTATGAAATAAGAACACTCCCTAACACCATACACAAAAGTAAACTCAGAATGGTTTAAAGACCTAAATGTAAGGCCAGACGCTATCAAACTCTTAGAGGAAAACATAGGCAGAAAACACTAGGACATAAATCACAGCAAGATCCTTTTTGACCCACCTCCTAGGGAAATGGAAATAAAAACAAAAATAAACAAATGGGACCTAATGAAACTTAAAAGCTTTTGCACAGCAAAGGAAAACATAAACAAGATGAAAAGACAGCCCTCAGAATGGGAGAAAACATTTGCAAATGAAGCAACTGACAAAGGATTAATCTCCAAAATTTACAAGTAGCTCATGCAGCTCAATATCAAAAAAACAAACAACCCAATCCAAAAAATGGGCAGAAGACCTAAATAGACATTTCTTCAAAGAAGGTATACAGATTGCCAACAAACACATGAAAGAATGCTCAACATCATTAATCATTAGAGAAATGTAAATCAAAACTACAATGAGGTATCATCTCACACCAGTCAGAATGGCCATCATAAAAAAATCTACAAACAATAAATGCCAGAGAGGGTGTGGAGAAAAGGGAACACTCTTGCACTGTTGGTGGGAATGTAAATTGATACAGCCACTACGGAGAACAGTATGGAGGTTCCTTAAAAAACTAAAAATAGAAATACCATACAACCCAGCAATCCCACTACTGGGCATATACCCTGAGAAAACCATAATTCACAAAGAGTCATGTACCACAATATTCACTGCAGCTCTATTTACAATAGCCAGGACATGGAAGCAACCTAAGTGTCCATCAACAGATGAATGGATAAAGATGTGGCACATATATACAATGGAATATTACTCAGCCATAAAAAGAAATGAAATTGAGTTATTTGTAGTGAGGTGGATGGACCCAGAGTCTGTCATACAGAGTGAAGTAAGTCAGAAAGAGAAAAACAAATACCGTATGCTAACACATATATATGGAATCTAAGGAAAAAAAAAAGGTCATGAAGAACCTAGGGGCAAGATGGGAGTAAAGACGCAGACCTACTAGAGAATGGACTTGAAGATATGGGGAGGGGGAAGGGTAAGCTGTGACAAAGTGAGAGAGCGGCATGGACATATATACACTACGAAATGTAAAATCAATAGCTAGTGGGAAGCAGCCGCATAGCACAGGGAGATCAGCTCGGTGCTCTGTGACCACTTAGAGGGGTGGCATAGGGAGGGTGGGAGGGAGGGAGACGCAAGAGGGAAGAGATATGGGGACATATGTATATGTATAACTGATTCACTTTGTTATAAAGCAGAAACTAACACACCATTTTAAAGCAATTATACTCCAATAAAGATGTTAAAAAAAATTCAAAGAAACTATAAGGGACTAAAAATAAGTGCATGTATGCACAGTTGGGGCAAATTATGGACAACAAGATACAAAAAGACCAAAAACCCATCTGCCACTTCTGAAGAGCTGAGAGCAAAAGCAGGGGGTCCAGAACAAAATCAGAGTACTCTGCATGCCCCGTGCACACAACACTACCAAAGGGGTGGACAGACCCCCTAAACCACCCCTCCAGACCCAACACCTGGACCCACCCCTACCCTCACCCCATATAAGGAACCAGCTAGCCCCACCTCAGTGAATGAGCAGAGAAACTAGTTACTTGTTTTCGCTCAGGAGCCCCATTAAAGTCTTGCCTGAAAAAAAAAAAAAAAAAAAGGGTACAGAGTTTCAGTTCTGCACGTTGAAAATTGTTCTGTGGATGAATGGTAGTGATGGTAGCACAACAAAGTGAATGTACTTAATGCCACTGAACTGTACATGTAAAAACTGGTTAAAACAATACATTTTATGTTATGTGCATTTTACCACAATTTTTAAAAATGAATTTAAAAAGTTTAAACCATATACGAGCAACGCCGTCTTATTGTGTTTGTTAAGAGTAAAGCTTTGGTTTCAGATGGACCTCCATTGAAATCTAGGTTCTAGTACTAAGAAAATTACTTAACTTATTTTAGACACAATTTATGTATGTGTGAAATGAAAGTACCAATAATACCAATCCAAAATTACTTCAAGATAATTAAAATAATTTATGCAAAGAATACAGCCAATACTCCAAGAACTTTAGCTACTATATATATTACATTCATATGTACACAATTCTTATTTATTAATTGCATTAAAGTAGTTTTATTGTTTTTCTAAATGAATCATAACCCTTTAAATTTATTTTGTAATCTATAATCCTTAGCACATATGGTAGGAGTTTAATAATATACTTTGAAATATGAGCAGCCAATGGTAAGATTAAAGGAATAAGAACAGTGGCAATGCACCTGACTATGGTATGGTCTTTATAAAATACAAAAGAAAGACTGTTTCCTTTCAGTAAAAGGGAAACAACCATAGAGATACTAAATTGCAGTCAATTTTAAAATACATTAATCTGGCACTGATAAATGTATCAGTAAAGTATAAATATTAAGGTTCAAAAAACAAAACCATCATGTACATAAAAAAAGGAAGAGGAGAAATACAAAATAGGAACTTAAAGAGTCAAGGAAGCAAGTTTCCATTTAAGATGACTTTTTTCCACTAAACTAGATGTACTGACATAATCTTTGACTGATTAACTCAGTATCAATATCTTCTCCAAAGTTAACATGAATTAAGAGTTGGATGCACAATTTATTTCAGTAACACAAGCAAAGTGAACATCTGTTAATTTTCTGTCGTGGAAGTTTTTGTTTGGGGAGGTGGGGGATGTGAACAGAGCCTGTGATGAACAGAGCCTCTGATGTGTAATGTTCTTTCCATCTGCACACCACGAGGCACTGCATGGCTAATCAGAAGATAACACACATCAAGTTTCTCACATATTTTGAGATAAGTAAATAAATCAAAATTTTGTTTTAAAATTGTTTTCTTAAATGTCCATGGCAAATATGCTTAAAAATATACTCTAAAGGTTTATGTTATTTGAGGAAATAGTTATAAATTAATCATGAAGTATTGTTTTCCTCATAAATAATATTACGAAGTAATATGAGTTTAAGAAATTAAGAAAGAGTAAACAAACTAGGTTCTCTCCCATTGATTTTCACTTATTCATTTAAATAAATCTACGTCATACCAAAGAGCCTTGGGGAATTCAGAACATGATTTTGCTGGAGGCCCCTTAAACGATTCAAAGACAGGATCTGGAGAAAAACTGATTTGATATAAATTTCAATTGAATTGCTTCTAAAATAGATGTTATTACTTAAAATACAATGTCTTAATGAAGCCTCCTCTTCAAAACACTTGTCTTGCTTTAGAACATACTGTTTTTAAGCATTTATGTCAAAGAAGGTGTTTAAAAGTCCATGGAAAAGAATATTAGTTCATTTGATATAGTGCTGCTAGCCAAAGATGGTATAGCCTAACCTGTATAAATAGGAAATAGGGGGGACCTTGAAGATGGCGGAAGAGTAAGACGCGGAGATCGCCTTCCTCCCCACGGATACACCAGAAATACATCCACACGTGGAACAACTCCTACAGAACTCCTACTGAAGGCTGGCAGAAGACCTCAGACCTCCCAAAAGGCAAGAAACTCCCCACGTAACTGGGTAGGGCAAAAGAAAAAACAGAGACAAAAGAATAAGGACGGCACCTGCACCAGTGGGAGGGAGCTATGAAGGAGGAAAAGTTTCCACACACTAGGAAGCCCCTCCGCGGGCGGAGACTGCGGGAGGCAGAGGGGGGAGTTACGGGACCGCGGAGTAGTGCACAGCGACGGGTGCGGAGGGCAAAGCGGGGAGATTCCTGCACAGACGATCGGTGCTGACCGGCACTCACCAGCCCGAGTGGCTTGTCTGCTCACCCGCAGGGGCGGGCGGGGCTGCGAGCTGAGGCTCGGGTTTTGGTTTTGGACGGAGCCCAGGGAGAGGACTGGGGTTGGCGGCTTGAACATAGCCTGAAGGGGTTAGTGCACCACGACTAGCCGGGAGGGAGTTCGGGGAAAAGCCTGCACCTGCCGAAGAGGCAAGAGACTTTTTCTTCCCTCTTTGTTTCCTGGTGCGCGAGGAGAGGGGTTTAAGAGCGCTGCTAAAAGGAACTCCAGAGACGGGCGCGAGCCGCGGCTAAAAGCGCGAACCCCAGAGACGGGCGCGAGCCGCGGCTGAAAGCGCAAACCCCAGAGACGGGCGCGAGCCGCGGCTAAAACCGCGGACCCCAGAGACGGGCGGGAGACGCTAAGGCTGCTGCTGCCGCCACCAAGGGGCCTGTGTGCGAGCACAGGTCACTCTCCACACCCCTCTTCCGCGGAGCCTGTGCAGCCCGCCACTGCCAGGTTCCCGGGATCCAGGGACAACTTCCCCGGGAGTACGCACGGCGGGTCTCAGGCTGGTGCAACATCACGCCGGCCTCTGCCGCAACGTCACGCTGCTTCTGCAGCCGCAGGCCCGCCCCGCACGTAGTGCCCCTCCTACCCCCATCCCCCAACCCCCGGCCTGAGTGAGCCGGAGGCCCCGAATCAGCGGCTCCTTTAACCCCGTCCTGTCTGAGCGAAAAAACAGACGCCCTCCAGCGACCTACACGCAGAGGCAGGGCCAAATCCAAAGCTGAGCTCCTGTGAGCTGTGAGAACAAAGAAGAGAAAGGGAAATCTCTCCCAGCAGCCACAGAAGCAGCGGATTAAAGCTCCACAATCAACTTGATATACCCTGCATCTGTGGAATACCTGAATAGACAAGGAATGATCCCAAATTGAAGAGGTGGAATTTAGGAGCGAGATCTATGATTTTTTTTCCCTTTTCCTCTTTTTGTGAATGTGTACGTGTATGCTTCTGTGTGAGATCCTGTCTGTATACTCTTGCTTCCACCATTTGTCCTAGGGCTCTATCCGTCCATGACTTTTTTTTAAAAATTCTTTTTCTTAATAATTAAGTTTAATTGTAATAACTTTATTATACTTTACCTTCGTTCTTTCTTTCTTTCCTTCCTTCCTTCCCTCCTTTAGACAACGAATCACCCCAAATTGAGGAGGTGGTCTCAGGGAGCAGGATTTATGATTTTTCCCCCTTTACCTCTTTTTGTGAAGGTGTATGTGTATGCTTCTGTGTAAGATTTTTTCTGTATAGCTTTGCTTCCAACATTTGTCCTAAGGTTCTATCCGTCCCTTTTTTTTTTTTTCTAAATATTTTTTAATTCAATAACTATATTATACTTTATTTTATTTTTACTGTATCATCTTTCTTTCTGTCTTTTTTCCTTCTTTCCCTCCTTCCTTCCTTCCTCCCTCCCTCCCTCCCTCCCTCCTTTCTTTCCTTCTTTGCTTCTTTCTTCCTTCCTTCCTTTCCTCCTTTCCTTCTTTCTTTACTCATACTTCTACTAATTCTCCCTACTTTTTCTCCCTTTTATTCTGAGCTGTGTGGATGAAAGGCTCTTGGTGCTCCAGCCAGGAGTCAGGGCTCTGCCTCTGAGGTAGGAGAGCCAACTTCAGGACACTGGTCAACAAGAGACCTCCCAGCTCCACATAATATTAAACGGTGGAAATATCCCAGAGACCTCCATCTTAACACCAGCACCCAGCTTCACTCAACGACCAGCAAGCCACAGTGCTGGACAACCTATGCCAAACAACTAGCAAAACAGGAACACAACCCCACCCATTAGCAGAGAGGCTGCCTAAAATCATAATAAGGCCACAGACACCCCAAAACACACCACCAGACGTGAACCTGCCCACTAGAGAGACAAGATCCAGCCTCATCCAGCACAACACAGGCACTAGTCCCCTCCACCAGGAAGCCTACACAGCCCACTGAAACAACCTTAGCCACTGGAGACAGACATCAAAAACAACGGGAACTACGAAAGTGCAGCCTGCAAAAAGGAGACCCCAAACACAGTAAGATAAGCAAAATGAGAAGACAGAAAAACACACAGCAGATGAAGGAGCAAGATAAAAACCCACCAGACCTAACAAAGGAAGAGGAAATAGGCAATCTACCTGAAAAAGAATTCAGAATAATGATAGTAAGGATGATCCGAAATCTTGGAAGTAGAATGGACAAAATGCAAGAAACAGTTAACAAGGACCTACAAGAACTAAAGATGAAACAAGCAACGATGAACAATGCAATAAATGAAATTAAAATCACTCTAGATAGGATCAATAGCAGAATAACTGAGGCAGAAGAACGGATAAGTGACCTGGAAGATAAAGTAGTGGAAATAACTACTGCAGAGCAGAATAAAGAAAAAAGAATGAAAAGAACTGAGAACAGTCTCAGAGACCTCTGGGACAACATGAAACGCACCAACATTCGAATTATAGGGGTTCCAGAAGAAGAAGAAAGAAAGAAAGGGACTGAGAAAATATTTGAAGAGATTATAGTTGAAAACTTCCCTAATATGGGAAAGGAAATAGTTAATCAAGTCCAGGAAGCACAGAGGGTCCCATACAGGATAAATACAAGGAGAAACACGCCAAGACACATACTAATCAAACTGTCAAAAATTAAATACAAAGAAAGCATATTAAAAGCAGCAAGGGAAAAACAACAAATAACACACAAGGGAATCCCCATAAGGTTAACAGCTGATCTCTCAGCAGAAACCCTACAAGCCAGAAGGGAGTGGCAGGACATACTGAAAGTGATGAAGGAGAATAGCCTGCAACCAAGACTACTCTACCCAGCAAGGATCTCATTCACATTTGATGGAGAAATTAAAACCTTTACAGACAAGCAAAAGCTGAGAGAGTTCAGCACCACCAAACCAGCTTTACAACAAATGCTAAAGGAACTTCTCTAGACACGAAACACAAGAGAAGGAAATGACCTATAGTAGCGAACCCAAAACAATATATAAAATGGAAATAGGAACATACATATCGATAATTACCTTAAATGTAAATGGACTAAATGCTCCCACCAAAAGACACAGATTGGCTGAATGGATACAAAAACAAGACCCTTATATATGCTGTCTACAAGAGACCCACTTCAGAACTAGAGACACATACAGACTGAAAGTAAGGGGATGGAAAAAGATATTCCATGCAAATGGAAACCAAAAGAAAGCTGGAGTAGCAATTCTCATATCAGACAAAATAGACTTTAAAATAAGGACTATTAAAAGGGACAAAGAAGGACACTACATAATGATCAAGGGTTCGATCCAAGAAGAAGATATAACAATTGTAAATATTTATGCACCCAACATAGGAGCACCTCAATACATAAGGCAAATACTAACAACCATAAAAGGGGAGATCAACAGTAACACATTCATAGTAGGGGACTTTAACACCCCACTTTCACCCATGGACAGATCATCCAAAATGAAAATAAATAAGGAAACACAAGCTTTAAATGATACATTAAACAAGATGGACTTAATTGATATTTATAGGACACTCCATCCAAAAACAACAGAATACACATTTTTCTCAAGTGCTCATGGAACATTCTCCAGGATAGATCATATCTTGGGTCACAAATCAAGCCTTGGTAAATTTAAGAAAACTGAAATTGTATCAAGTATCTTTTCCGACCACAACGCCATGAGACTAGATATCAATTACAGGAAAAGATCTTTAAAAAATACAAACACATGGAGGCTAAACAATACACTACTTAATAATGAAGTGATCACTGAAGAAATCAAAGGGGAAATAAAAAAATACCTAGAAACAAATGACAATGGAGACACAACGACCCAAAACCTATGGGATGCAGCAAAAGCAGTTCTAAGGGGGAAGTTTATAGCAATACAAGCCCACCTTAAGAAGCAGGAAACATCTCGAATAAACAACCTAACCTTGCACCTCAAGCAATTAGAGAAAGAAGAACAAAAAAACCCCAAAGCTAGCAGAAGGAAAGAAATCATAAAAATCAGATCAGAAATAAATGAAAAAGAAATGAAGGAAACAATAGCAAAGATCAATAAAACTAAAAGCTGGTTCTTTGAGAAGATAAACAAAATAGATAAACCACTAGCCAGACTCATCAAGAAAAAAAGGGAGAAGACTCAAATCAATAGAATTAGAAATGAAAAAGGAGAAGTAACAACTGACACTGCAGAAATAAAAAAAATCATGAGAGATTACTACAAGCAACTCTATGCCAATAAAATGGACAATCCGGAAGAAATGGACAAATTCTTAGAAATGCACAACCTGCCAAGACTGAATCAGGAAGAAATAGAAAATATGAACAGACCAATCACAAGCACTGAAATTGAAACTGTGATTAAAAACCTTCCAACAAACAAAAGCCCAGGACCAGATGGCTTCACAGGTGAATTCTATCAAACGTTTAGAGAAGAGCTAACACCTATCCTTCTCAAACTCTTCCAAAATATAGCAGAGGGAGGAACACTCCCAAATTCCTTCTACGAAGCCACCATCACCTTGATACCAAAACCAGACAAGGATGTCACAAAGAAAGAAAACTACAGGCCAATATCACTGATGAACATAGATGCAAAAATCCTCAACAAAATACTAGCAAACAGAATCCAACAGCACATTAAAAGGATCATACACCATGATCAAGTGGGGTTTATTCCAGGAATGCAAGGATTCTTCAATATACGCAAATCTATCAATGTGATAAACCATATTAACAAATTGAAGGAGAAAAACCATATGATCATCTCAATAGATGCAGAGAAAGCTTTCGACAAAATTCAACACCCATTTATGATAAAAACCCTCCAGAAAGTAGGCATAGAGGGAACTTTCCTAAACATAATAAAAGCCATATATGACAAGCCCACAGCAAACATCATCCTCAATGGTGAAAAACTGAAAGCATTTCCACTAAGATCAGGAACAAGACAAGGTTGCCCACTCTCACCACTCTTATTCAACATAGTTTTGGAAGTTTTAGCCACAGCAATCAGAGAAGAAAAGGAAATAAAAGGAATCCAAATCGGAAAAGAAGAAGTAAAGCTGTCACTGTTTGCAGATGACATGATACTACACATAGAGAATCCTAAAGATGCTACCAGAAAACTACTAGAGCTAATCAATGAATTTGGTAAAGTAGCAGGATACAAAATTAATGCACAGAAATCTCTGGCATTCCTATATACTAATGATGAAAAATCTGAAAGTGAAATCAAGGAAACACTCCCATTTACCATTGCAACAAAAAGAATAAAATATCTAGGAATAAACCTACCTAAGGATACGAAAGACCTGTATGCAGAAAATTATAAGACACTGATGAAAGAAATTAAAGATGATACAAATAGATGGAGAGATATACCATGTTCTTGGATGGGAAGAATCAACATTGTGAAAATGACTCTACTACCCAAAGCAATCTACAGATTCAATGCAATCCCTATCAAACTACCACTGGCATTTTTCACAGAACTAGAACAAAAAATTTTGCAATTTGTATGGAAACACAAAAGACCCCGAATAGTCAAAGCAATCTTGAGAACGAAAAAAGGAGCTGGAGGAATAAGGCTCCCTGACTTCAGACTATATTACAAAGCAACAGTAATCAAGACAGTATGGTACTGGCACAAAAACAGAAAGATAGATCAGTGGAACAGGATAGAAAGCCCAGAGATAAACCCACGCACATATGGACACCTTATCTTTGATAAAGGAGGCAGGAATGTACAGTGGAGAAAGGACAGCCTCTTCAATAAATGGTGCTGGGAAAACTGGACAGGTACATGTAAAAGTATGAGATTAGATCACTCCCTAACACCATACACAAAAATAAGCTCAAAATGGATTAAAGACCTAAATGTAAGGCCAGAAACTATCAAACTCTTAGAAGAAAACATAGGAAGAACACTCTATGACATAAATCACAGCAAGATCCTTTCTGACCCACCTCCTAGAGTAATGGAAATAAAAACAAAAATAAACAAATGGGACCTAATGAAACTTCAAAGCTTTTGCACAGCAAAGGAAACCATAACCAAGACCAAAAGACAACCCTCAGAATGGGAGAAAACATTTGCAAATGAAGCAACTGACAAAGGATTAATCTCCAAAATTTACAAGCAGCTCATGCAGCTCAATAACAAAAAAACAAACAACCCCATCCAAAAATGGGCAGAAGACCTAAATAGACATTTCTCCAAAGAAGATATACAGAATGCCAACAAACACATGAAAGAATGCTCAACATCATTAATCATTAGAGAAATGCAAATCAAAACTACAATGAGATATCATCTCACACCAGTCAGAATGGCCATCATCAAAAAATCTAGAAACAATAAATGCTGGAGAGGGTGTGGAGAAAAGGGGACACTCTTGCACTGCTGGTGGGAATGTGAATTGGTTCAGCCACTGTGGAGAACAGTATGGAGGTTCCTTAAAAAACTACAAATAGAATTACCATATGACCCAGCAATCCCACTACTTGGCATATACCCTGAGAAAACCAAAATTCAAAGAGAGTCATGTACCAAAATGTTCATTGCAGCTCTATTTACAATAGCCAGGACATGGAAACAACCTAAGCGCCCATCATCGGATGAATGGATAAAGAAGATGTGGCACATATACACAATGGAATATTACTCAGCCTTAAAAAGAAATGAAATTGAGCTATTTGTAATGAGATGGATAGACCTAGAGTCTGTCATACAGAGTGAAGTAAGTCAGAAAGAAAAAGACAAATACCGTATGCTAACACATATATATGGAATTTAAGGGAAAAAAATGTCATGAAGAACCTAGGGGTAAGATAGGAATAAAGACGCAGACCTACTGGAGAACGGACTTGAGGGTATGGGGAGGGGGAGGGGTGAGTTTTGACAGGGCGAGAGAGAGTCATGGACATATACACACTAACAAACGTAGTAAGGTAGATAGCTGGGGGGAAGCAGCCGCAAGGCACAGGGATATTAGCTCGGTGCTTTGTGACAGCCTGGAAGGGTGGGATGGGGAGAGTGGGAGGGAGGGAGACGCAAGAGGGAAGACATATGGGAACATATGTATATGTATAGCTGATTCACTTTGTTATAAAGCAGAAACTAACACACCATTGTAAAGCAATTATACCCCAATAAAGATGTTTAAAAAAAAAAAAATAGGAAATAAGTGATAAATAAGACACAAATTAGCCTGCAAATTTTCTCATTTCTATTCTACGGAAAAAGTATCTCTAGAAAGAATGCTAAAGCATATGTAGAAATATACCTACTTTACTCTAACTCACACCAACTCTGCCATTTCCATATCATTTCTCATGCTTCTCTTATTAATCTCTTTCATTGTGTATAATGGACTCCCTTATTTTACCAACTTTTACATAGAGTGATTTACAAAAGGGTAAGATATGCAGAGTTGTGTGATTTGTAGTATGAATAAAGCTATCTAGTAGTATGCCTCAACTTTAATTGGAAATCACTGATGTTTTGTACACATGTGTTTGATGTAGTTGTGAATTTCAAATTCATTGAATTGAGGGGTTGGGGATGGAGGTTGTGTACTGTGGCATTACTTAATACTTCTATGATAATATCCACTATCTTAGTGACTTCTAATTTTGTTAATTATCCTGAAGTTTATCTTTCGACATCAACATTCTACCTGTAGAGGACAACCCATACCTATCGGATGATTAGTACATTTAAAAACATCCATCGTGTTGCCCATAGTGAATGTTCAATAATATCCCCTTCCAAGTTCAGATGATGATTTCACCCATCAAAAGATGTAACCATTGGCCATAAGCCATTGGGAACTGCTAAAAAAAACAGTGCTTTAACAATGTGCTTCTTTAATTTCAGCAACTACGGTAAGTGCAATATATTTTCGTTTCATAAAATATATAGAGAGAAATATAATAAAAATTTCTCCATGTCTCCATCCAAAGAAATCCAATGATGTGTTCAATATTTTAAAATATAATCTACATTCTTTTACAATTTTTTAATAAAAAGAACATGGGCTACAGGATATTTTAAAATAACCCTCTTGCTAAATAAATTACTTCCTCTTTGGCTACCATATGAAAGCAATCAATATGTTTTAATTAAACAAATGGTTAATTCAGTAGATATTTATTGAGCACCTACAATATTCCAGGAATTCTACCAGCAGAAAAAGACATTTTTTAAAAGAGATTTTCCTGGGGCTTCCCTGGTAGCCCAGTGGTTGAGAGTCCGCCTGCCGATGCTGGGGACACAGGTTTTTGCCCCGGTCCGGGAAGATCCCACATGCTGCGGAGCGGCTGGGCCCGTGAGCCATGGCCGTTGAGCCTGCGCGTCCGGAGCCTGTGCTCCGCAACGGGAGAGGCCACAACAGTGAGAGGCCCGCGGACCACAAAAAAAAAAAAAAAAAAATTTTCCTGTATCACCACCTTCATCATAAAACACTTCTTAAACACCCTCAAGCAAATAGCTTTGCCTTTACCAAAAATGCTCAAAAGCCCCCTAATATTCAATTTAGCAGTGTAATACTTGATAAATGATAGAGATAAGCATAAGAATGACATTCACTATAACATTTAGAATTTTTAAATTATTGCCTTTGAGTGGGTAATCAAAACCATGAACATGTCTTTGCATTTCATCAAAAAAAAGATGCCTGGAAAGTACATGAATTTTAAAAAAGTTAAATGATCAAGTATAGCTTTAAACTTCTCAAGAAGTTATGATGCTATTTTTCATTTTTTCCTTTATTTCTCTTTTCTTTTCACTCTTCCAATTATTTTACTTCAAAAAACTGTACTGATATACTTTGTGTCAAGAAATGTGCTAAAACTGTAAAATACAAAGATTTAAAAAACTAATCTCAGTTCGCACAGGTTTTTTTTTTTTTTTTTTTTTTTTTTTTTTTCCGGTACGGGGGCCTCTCACTGTTGTGGTCTCTCCCGTTGCGGAGCACAGGCTCTGGACGCGCAGGCTCAGCGGCCATGGCTCACGCACCCAGCCGCTCCGCGGCATGTGGGATCTTCCCGGGTCGAGGCACGAACCCGTGTCCCCTGCCTCGGCAGGCGGACTCTCAACCACTGCGCCACCAGGGAAGCCCCCGCACAGGTTTTTAATATGTCGTTTTTGTGCATGGGGCAGAGAAGTGGATATATGCAAACACCAAAAATAAGAAGAAGAAAACGAGATTCAGTCCTATAAATGACATATAAAACATTTTGCTATGTGTGAACATACAGTGAACATTTATCTCAGCAGAATGAGTATGACAGTCTCATGTAGGAAGTACCATTTGAGATGAATATTATATGTATTGACTTTACCATACGGGGACAGGTTGAAAATTTTTCTCAGTAAAGGAAAGAGTATAAGCCAAGGTATAATGGCGGTTATAAAAGTACAGGTTACTTTTGAGGAATGGCTAGAGATCTGGTAGTGGGAGAGGTCAATAAGGGGTGTATTTTTAAGGAAAAAGGGGTATATTTGGACAGCTATGGTAACCAGTTGAAAGTCATACTAAGAAAATTGGACTTATTCTGAATGCACTGACAGCCACAAAAAATGTTTGAGACACTTATAGCTTATTTTATGTAGTGTTATCTCAGGTGGAGAGTTCTTCAAATTAGAGTATCACATTACTCAGAGAAGCAGTGATAACCATCCTAGGGACCAGGATTACTCTTACCAACATGATTAGTATGGTCTCCTAATATAATCAAACTGTTTAGGAATCAGCACCAGCTTGGTGAACTTGAAATCAGAACAAGGAGATTTAGGGATCTTTAAAATGGACTTACTATGTATCTTCATGATAGGGGCTCAAACAACTCCAGGTTCATTGATTCATGTGCCTTTAAAGAGACACTGCCAATATTTCCTCAGTTTTTTTTTTTTTTTTTTTTTTTTTTTGTCTTTTTCTGTGCTTGGAAAGTTGACCAGCCCCTATTACCTACTTCTGCAGATTAAGATGCACTTTCTATAGAAATGTTAATATGATCAAAGACTAATTGCCCTACATCTATTTTATCTCCTTCTGGGGGCTTTGCTTGAACTCATTAAGTGATGATTTAATGAACTCTCAGCTGGAATTCTATTTCCCTCATTTCTGAATTCTTGGGAGCCATCTAACAATTATACCCAAGTACTTACAAGTGACACTAGATTAGACATTATTACAAATTTTAAAAAGTGGATTGGCAAAATATCCATGCCCTTTTCTCACTTACAATTAAGACACGTTTATTATTTTAAAATAATCTATTCAGAATTGTGCATAGTTCTTAAACAACTTCAGTTTTTATCTGTAGACAGAAGTTAAGTGGGTGGTCTAAAAACCTATTTCATTTTCTTCTAAATAAATAGGAAGTATACATGATTGTGTATAATTTAGAAACTACCGATTAAGAAGCTAATTAAGAATAACTTTTATAGAGAAGAATTCTGGCTCTAAGAAGGCACAGGAGATTTAACTAAAGGTCACACTATAGCAAATTTAACACCATAATCTCTCCATGGGTTTTCTTAATTGTAATTATCTCTTCTTCCACTGTTACAATATTTGGGCTTCATCACATTTCAAAAACATTCTGTTCTGACAGTAATGGGAGAAAACCAATTGGTAGTAACGAGAAAAGTGATCTTAACTATAAAGCCTAATTCTTGCAGATTATTAAGTCCCATATTCAAGATCCTTAAGCCGGACTCATCCATGTAAACAGGTGTCATCAGTTAACTTGTTGATTTTCAGTCATTGCATCTGAAACACTTTTTAATTGTTTAGTTTTTATTTTTATTTATTTTTTAACATCTTTATTGGAGTATAATTGCTTTATAATGCTGTGTTAGTTTCTGCTATATAACAAAGTGAATCAGTTAAAAGTATACATATATCCTCATATCCCCTCCCTTGTGCATCTCCCTCCCACCCTCCCTAACACACCCCTCTAGGTGGTCACAAAAGCACCAAGCTGATCTCCCTGTGCTATGCAGCTGCTTCCCACTAGCTATCTATTTTATATTTGGTAGTGTATATATGTCAATGCCACTCTCGTTGTCCCAGCTCACCCTTCCCCCTCCCCATGTCCTCAAGTCCACTCTCTACGTCTGTGCCCTTATTCCTGTCCTGCCCCGAGTTTCATCAGAACTTTTTTTTTTTTTAGATTCCATATGTATGTGTTAGCGTATGGTATTTGTTTTTCTCTTTCTGACTTACTTCACTCTGTATGACAGACTATAGGTCAGTCCACCTCACTACAAATAATTCAGTTTCATTTCTTATTATGGCTGAGGAATATTCCATTGTATATGTGCCACATCTTCTTTATCCATTCATCTGTTGATGGACACTTAGGTTGCTTCCGTGTCCTGGCTATTGTACATAGAGCTGCAATGCACATTGGGGTATATGTCTCTTACTGAATTATGGTTTTCTCAGGGTATATGCCCAGCTGTGGTATTGCTGGGTTGTATAGTAGTTCTATTCTTCGTTTTTTAAGGAACCTCCATACTGTTCTCCATAGTGGCTGTATCAATTTACATTCCTACCAACAGTGTAAGAGGGTTCCCTTTTCTCCACACCCTCTCCAGCATTTGTTGTTTGAAGATTTTGTGATGATGGCCATTCGGACGGGTGTGAGGTGATACCTCATTGTAATTTTGATTTGCATTTCTCTAATAATTAGTGACGTTGAGCATCCTTTCATGTGTCTGTTAGAAATCTGTATATCTTCTTTGAACAAATATCTGTTTAGCTCTTTTGCCCATTTTTGGATTGGGCTGTTTGTTTTTTTGATATTGAGCTGCATGAGCTACTTGTAAATTTTGGAGATTAATCCTTTGTCAGTTGCTTCATTGGCAAATATTTTCTCCCATACTGAGGGTTGTCTTTTCATCTTATTTATGGTTTCCTTTGCTGTGCAAAACTTTTTAAGTTCCATTTGGTCCCATTTGATTATCTTTGTTTTTATTTCCATTTCTCTAGGAGGTGGGTCAAAAAGGATCTTGCTGTGATTTTTTTTTTTTTTTTTTTTTTTTTTTGCGGTACACAAGCCTCTCATTGTTGTGGCCTCTCCCGTTGGGGAACACAGGCTCTGGACACGCCGGCTCAGTGGCCATGGCTCACTGGCCCAGCCGCTCCGCGGCATGTGGGATCATCCTGGACTGGGGCACGAACCTGTGTCCCCTGCATCAGCAGACGGACTCTCAACTACTGCGCCACCAGGGAAGCCACTTGCTGTGATTTTTCTCACAGAGTGTTCTGCCTATGTTTTCCTCTAAGAGCTTCATAGTGTCTGGCCTTACATTTAGGTCTTTAATCCATTTTGAGTTTATTTTTGTGTATGGTGTTAGAGAGTGTTCTAAATTCACTCTTTTACATGTAGCTGTCCTGTTTTCTCAGAACCACTTATTGAAGAGGATGTCTTTGCTCCATTGTATATTCTTGCCTCGTTTATCAAAGATAATGTGACTATATGTGCGTGGGTTTATCTTTAGGCTTTCTATCCTGTTCCATTGATCTATAATTCTGTTATTGTGCCAGTACCATATTGTCTTGATTACCGTAGCTTTGTAGTATAGTCTGAAGTCAGGGAGCCTGATTCCTCCAGCTCCGCTTTTGTTTCTCAAGATTGCTTTGGCTATTTGGGGTCCTTTTTGTTTCCATACAAATTGTGAAATTTTTTGTTCTAGTTCTGTGAAAAATGCCATTGGTAGTTTGATAGGGATTGCACTGAATCTGTAGATTGTTTTGGGTATTAGAGTCATTTTCACAATGTTGATTCTTCCAATCCAAGAACATAGTATATCCATCCATCTGTTTGTATCATTTTTTTAATTTCTTTCATCAGGGTCTTACAGTTTTCTGCATACAGGTCTTTTGTCTCCTTAGGTAGGTTTATTTCTAGGTATTTTATTATTTCTGTTGCAATGGTAAATGGGAGTGTTTCCTTAAATTCTCTTTCAGATTTTTCATCATTAGTGTATAAGAATGCAAGAGATTTCTGTGCATTAATTTTGTATCCTGCTACTTTACCAAATTCATTGATTAGCTCTAGTCGTTTTCTGGTAGCATTTTTAGGATTCTCCATGTAGACTATCATGTCATCTGCAAACAGTGAGGTTTACTTCTTCTTTTCCAATTTGGATTCCCTTTATTTCTTATTCTTCTGATAGCTGTGGCTAAAACTTCCAAAACTATGTTGAATAACAGTGTTGAAAATGAGCAACCTTGTCTTGTTCCTGATCTCAGTGGAAATTGTTTCAGTTTTCACCATTGAGAATGATGTTGGCTGTGGGTTTGTCATATATGGCCTTTATCATGTTGAGGTAAGTTCCCACTATGCCTACTTTCTGGAGGGTGTTTATCATAAATGGGTGTTGAATTTTGTCGAAAGCTTTTTCTGCATCTATTGAGATGATCATATGTTTTTTCTCCTTCAATTGTTAATATGGTTTATCACATTGATTGATTTGCATATATTGAAGAATCCTTGCATTCCTGGGATAAACCCCACTTGATCATGGTATACGATCCTTTTAATCTGCTGTTGGATTCTGTTTGCTAGTATCTTAATGAGGATTTTTGCATCTATGTGCATCAGTAGTATTGGTCTGTAGTTTTCTTTTTTTGTGACACCTTTGTCTGGTTTGGTATCAGGGTAATGGTGACCTCATAGAATGAGCTTGGGAGTGTTCCTCCCTCTGCTATATTTTGGAAGAGTTTGAGGATAGGTGTTAACTCTTCTCTAAATGTCTGATAGAAGTTGCCTGTGAAGCCATCTGGTCCTGTGTTTTTGTTTGTTGGAAGATTTTTAATCACAGTTTCAGTTTCAGTGCTTGTGACTGGTCTGTTTATATTTTCTATTTCTTCCTGGTTCAGTCTCAGATGGTTGTGCTTTTCCTAGAATTTGTCCATTTCTTCCAGGTTGTCCATTTAATTGGCATATAATAGCTTGTAGTAATTGTTCATGATCCTTTGTATTTCTGCAGTGCCACTTGTTATTTCTCCTTTTTCATTTCCAATTCTGTTGATTTGGGTCATCTCCCTTTTTTTCTTGATGAGTCTGTCTAATGGTTTATCAATCTTGTTTATCTTCTCAAAGAACCAGCTTTCAGTTTTATTGATCTTTGCTATCATTGCCTTCATTTCTTTTTCATTTATTTCTGATCTGATCTTTATGATTTCTTTCCTTCTGCTAACTTTGGGGTTTTTTTGTTCTTCTTTCTCTAATCTTCAGGTGTAAGTTTAGGTTGCTTATTTGATATTTTTCCTTGAGGTAGGATTCTATTGCTATAAACTTCCCTCTTAGAATTGCTTTTGCTGCATCCCATACATTTTGGGTCACCATGTTTTCATTGTCATTTGTTTCTAGGTATTTTTTGATTTCCTCTTTGATTTCTTCAGTGATCTCTTGATTATTTAGTAATGTACTGTTTAGTCTCTATGTGTTTGTATATTTTACAGATTTTTTCATCTTGTTTAATGTAGCATTTAAAGCTTGTGTTTCCTTATTTTCATTTTGGATGGTCTGTCCATTGGTGTTAGTGGGGTGTTAAAGTCCCCTACTATGATTGTGTTTTTGTCGATTTCTCCTTTTATGGCTGTTAGCGTTTGCCTTATGTATCGAGGTGCTCCTATGTTGGATGCATATTTACAATTATTATGTCTTCTTCTTGGATTGATCTCTTGATCATTATGCAATGTCCTACTTTGTCTCTTGTAAGAGTCTTTAATTTAAAGTCTATTTTTTCTGATATGAGACTTGCTACTCCAGCTTTCTTTTGATTTCCATTTGCATGGAATATCTTTTTCCATCCCCTCACTTTCAGATTTTATGTGTTCCTATGCCTGAAGTGGGTCTCTTGTAGACAGCATATATATGGGTCTTTTTTTTTTGTATCCTTCAGCCAGTCTGTGTTTCTTGGTTGGAGCATTTAATCCATTTAAATTTAAGGTAAATATTGATATGTATGTTCCTATTCCCAGTTTCTCAATTATTTAGGGTTTGTTATTGCAGGTCTTTTCCTACTCTTATGCTTCGTACCTAGAGAAGTTCCTTTAGCATTTGTTGTAAAGCTGGTTTGGTAGTGCTGAATTCTCTTAGCTTTTACTTGACTGTAAAGGTTTTAATTTCTCTGTTGAATCTGAATGAGATCCTTGCTGGGTAGAGTAATCTTGGTTGTAGGTTTTTCCCTTTCATGACTTTAAACAGATCCTGTCGCTCTTTTCCAGCTTGCAGAGTTTCTGCTGAAAGATCAGCTGTTATCCTTATGGGGATTCCTTTGTATGTTATTTGTTGTTTTCCCTTGCTGCTTTTAATATTTTTTCCTTGTATTTATTTTTTAATGCTTTGATTAATATGTGTCTTGGCGTGTTTCATCTTGGATTTATACTGTATGGGACTCCCTGCACTTCCTGGACTTGACTATTTCCTTTCCCATAGTAGGGAAGTTTTCAACTATAATCGCTTCAAATATTTTTCAGTCCCTTTCTTTTTCTCTTCTTCTTCTGGGACCCCTATAATTCAAATGTTGGTGTGTTTAATGTTGTCCCAGAAGTCTATGAGACTGTCCTCAATTCTTTTCATTCTTTTTTCTTTATTCAGTTCTGTGGTAGTTTTCTCCTCTATTTTATCTTCTAGGTCACTTATCCGTTCTTCTGCCTCAGGTATTCTGCTATTGATTCCTTCTAGAGAATTTTTAATTTCATTTATTGTGTTGTTCATCATTGTCTGTTTGCTCTTTAGTTCTTCTAGGTCCTTGTTAAACGTTTCTTGTATTTTCTCTATTGTATTTCCAAGACTTTGGATCATATTTACTATCTTTACTATGAATTCTTTTCAGGTAGACTGCCTATTTCCTCCTCATTTGTTTGGTCTGGTGGGTTTTTACCTTGCTCCTTCATCTGCTGCATATTTCTCTGTCTTCTCATTTTGTTTTATTTAGTGTGTTTGGCTGCATGTTCATCATTCCCATTGTTTTTGGTGTCTGTCCCCAATGGGTGAGGTTGGTTCAGTGGCTTGTGTAGGCTCCTAGTGAAGGGGACTGGTGCCTGTGTTCTGGTGGATGGGGGTGGATCTTGTCTTTCTGGTGGGCAGGGCCATGTACAGTGTTGTGTTTTGAGATGTCTGTGAACTTAGTATGACTTTAGGCTGCGTCTCTGCTAATGGGTGGGGTTCTGTTACTGTCTTGCTCGTTGTTTGGCATGGGGTGTCCAGCACTGGAGCATGCTGCTCGTTGAGTGGTGCTGGGTCTTAGCATTGAGACAGATATCTCTGGGAGAGCTCTCACTGACTGATATTAAGTGGGGCGGGGAGGTCTCTGGTGGACCAATGTCCTGAACTTGGCTTTCCCACCTCAGAGCCTCAGGCATGACACCCGACTGGAGCACCAAGACCCTGTCAGCCACACGGCTCAGAAGAAAAGGGAAAAATAAATAAATGAATAAATAAAGGAAAAAGAATAAAGTTATTAAAATAAAAAATTATTAAAATAAAAAAATCAATTTTAAGAAAAGAAAGAAGAGAGCAACCAAACCAATAAACAAATCCACCAATGATGACAAGCCTTAAAATCTACACACAAAAAAAAACAACAACAACAGACAGACAGACAGAACCCTAGGGCAAATGGTAAAAGAAAAAAAAATCACACAAAGAAGCATACACACTCACAAAAACTGAAAAAAGAAAATATATATATAAATTTTAAAAAGGTAGAGGGCAACCAAATCAATAAACAAATCTACCAGTGATAAAAAGCTCTAAATATTAAACTAAGATGAACATAAACAGAAGCAAATTAGATGCAGAAAGCAAACCCCAAGTCTACAGTTGCCCCCGAAGTCCACCGCCTCAATTTGGGATGATTCGTTGTCTATTCAGGTATTCCACAGATGGAGGGTACATCAAGGTGATTGAGGAGATTTAATCTGCGGCTCCTGAAGCTGCTGGGAGAGATTTCCCTTTCTCTTCTTTTTTCACACAGCTCCTGTGGTTCAGCTTTGGATTTCGCCCCGCCTCTGCATATAGGTCGCCTGAGGGTGTCTGCTCCTCCCCAGACAGTATGGGGTTAAAGTAGCAGCTGATTCGGGGGCTCTGGCTCACTCAGTCCAGGGGAGGGAGGGGTACACAATGAGGGGTGAGCCTGCGGTGGCAGAGGCTGACGTGACGTTGCACCAGCCTGAGGCGCGCCATGTGTTCTCCCGGGGAAGTTGTCCCTGGATCATGGGACTCTAGCAGGGGTGGGCTGCACAGGCTCCCAGGGGGGGCAGTGTGGAGAGGGACCTGTGCTCGCACACAGGCTTCTTGGTGGCTGTAGCAACAGCCTTAGCGTCCCACGCCATCTCTGGGGTCTGTGCTGATAGCCGCGGCTCGAGCCCGTCTCTGGAGCTCGTTTAGGTGGTTCTCTGAATCCCCTCTCCTCACGTATCCAGCAGCAATGGTCTCTTGCCCCTTCCGCAGATCCAGACTTTTTCCCGGTCTCCCTCCCAGCTAGCTGTGGCGCACTAGCCCCCTTCAGGCTGTGTTCACACAGCCAACCCTAGTCCTATCCCTGGGATCTGACCTCTGAAGCCAGAGCCTCAGCTCCCAGACCCCGCCCACCCTGGCAGATGAGCAGACAATGTGTTCCTCTGTGTGGGAATCTATCCACTTTGCCCTCTGCACCCCTGTTGCTGCACTCTCCTCCGTGGCTCCAAAGCTTCCCCCATCCGCCACCCACAGTCTCCGCCCGCGAAAGGAGAGACTTGTGTGGAAGTCTGTGTGTGGAAACTTTTCCTCCTTCACAGCTCCCTCCCCAAGGTGCATGTCCCATCCCTATTCCTTTTTTTTTTTTTGCAGTATGTGGGCCTCTCACTGTTGGGGTCTCCCGTTGCGGAGCACAGGCTCCAGATGTGCAGGCTCAACGGCCATGGCTCACGGGCCCAGCCACTCCATGGCATGTGGGATCTTCCCAGACCGGGGCACAAACCCATGTCCACTGCATCGTCAGGCGGATTCTCAACCACTGCGCCACCAGGGAAGCCCCCGTCCCTATTCTTTTGTCTCTGTTTTTTCTCTTTTCTTTTGCCCTACCCAGGTACATGGGGAGTTTCTTGCCTTTTGGAAAGTCTAAGGTCTGCTGCCAGCATTCAGTAGGTGTTCTGTAGGAGCTGTTCCACATGTAGATGTATTTCTGATGTATTTGTGGAGAGAAAGGTGATCTCCATATCTTACTCATCCGCCACCTTGTAGGTCCCCCTGAAACAACTTTTTATGTCAAAGTATGGATGTTTGCATTTATTACATTTTTCCTACATTCTCTATATAACTCACTTTCCATGCTTTGGTTGCCATTTACTTGTTTTCTTTAACTTTGCTTAATCTTAATTTCTTATCCATAAAATGGAGTTAATAATATCTACCTCAAGGGTCATTTTAAAAGTTAATGGCGGGCTTCCCTGGTGGCGCAGTGGTTGGGAGTCCGCCTGCCGATGCAGGGGACGCGGGTTCGTGCCCCGGTGTGGGAGGATCCCACATGCCGCGGAGCGGCTGGGCCCGTGAGCCATGGCCACTGAGCCTGCGCGTCCGGAGCCTGTTGCTCCGCAACGGGAGAGGCCACAACAGTGAGAGGCCCGCGTACCGCAAAAAAAAAAAAAAAAAAAAAAAAAAAAAAAAAAAGTTAATGGCATAAATAATTATTTTAAAAATTGAGAATGGAATATTTTAGCTAATACTGCTACTACTAGCATTATTACCACAAGTCATATCACTATTCCTACTTGTTTATTTCATTTATAGTGTAATACCAACTTTAAAATTATGTAGTAGCTATTTCTCCTTGTTTTTGGTTAATATTATAATACCCCAGAATTGCCAACATATTTTAACATCCTATCAATTTATTTTGGCAAATGGTCAAAACGGTTGCATAAAAATCAACAGTTTAAAAATATTTATAGGGCTTCCCTGGTGGCGCAGTGGCTGAGAATCTGCCTGCCAATGCAGGGGACACGGGTTCGAGCCCTGGTCTGGGAAGATCCCACATGCCGCGGAGCAACTGGGCCCGTGAGCCACAATTACTGAGCCTGCGCGTCTGGAGCCTGTGCTCTGCAACAAGAGAGGCCGCAACAGTGAGAGGCCCGCACACCGTGATGAAGGGTGGCCCCCGCTTGCCACAACTAGAGAAAGCCCTCACACAGAAACGAAGACCCAACACAGCCATAAATAAATAAATAAATAATTAAAAATATATATATATTTATAGACTTCCTAGTATGTGACAGGGACTACACTATACACTGAAGATTTACCAGTGAGTAAGGCAGACAGACTCTTCGACCTACAACAGTTTAACTTCTACTGGCGGAAACAAGCATGTAACCAGTCAATTATAATACATGGAAATAAGTGCTAAAATCTGATCTGAACATCCAGAGAGGGAACAGGGACATAATGGTGTGAGGATTGTTGGTAAGGAAGTGGCTTCATTCATCCAGGCTAAAGAGTGAAGGTAGGGAGTGGATCGTCACAAGTAAAGAGAACTCCACGAAGTCGAAAAAAGGATATGGAAGAACTCAAATATGAAAATAATGACAGTTCTGGGTCCAAGCAACACCAGGTCCAAAAACCAAGTTAAAAAAATTGAGATGAGGTAAAAGTGAAAACATTTCAAATGTCTGCAACACCCAATTTAACAAGTGACTAAAGACATAAGTTGTGAATAAATCATAAAGAGCCTTGAAAGTTTTATTTTAAGGAGTTTTTCCTGTATCCTGAAAGAAATAGGGAGCTAATTGGGTGGAGGGTAGGGGCGATTTAAATGAGGGAATGACATGATGAGATCTAATTTTAGAAAGATCACTATTTCTGTTGTGTGCTTAACGGTGGCCAAAGAGACTGGTTAGGAGGCTAAGGAGTAAAAGAGAGGTGAATAGTGATGAAGGCGAATAGTGATGAAGGCCAATAGTGATAGTGAGAAGTGAATTCAAGAATCGACACAAGTAAAGCATACAGAGAGAGAGACTCTGTGTGCTTCACAGAGTGAGACAGAGACTATTCAGCTCTATAATATCTTCCTGCAGCCTCTGCTCCCTTTGTATCTATTGTGACTGTAATTATGGATTTTACTGGTATTCACCCCGTAATTCCTTCCCTCTCTCAAGTATTAAAAACAAAAATTCAGAAAAAAAAATACTTTGTCAGAAGAATCTATAAAGTATTACCATTTTTCTGAGGGTGTCTTAGTGGATATTCTTTCCCTTACATGCTTGCTTAGCCTTTTCATCACTGCCATGTTTTGTGAGAATATAAGAGGTAAAGTACCATAAAATGGACAATCAGAAATGGGAAGGGAAATAGGCTCCTTTGAAGCAAAGATTAAGGATACAATTCTTCAGTCACCTAGAACAGTGATGCTTAGATTGGCTCCAGAATATAATCACCCAAAGAACTTAAAAAATATATATACCTAAAACATTGTAGTCACTCAATACTTATTTAATTCACTCAACAGCTGCTTATTGAGAGATGTTGGGCATACTATGGGGAAAAAGCAATTAGTACTTGAGGGTGTTTACAACGTATAGCAGTGGCTTTCAAGCATTGACTATTAAGCCGCATCTTAAAAACACATTTTCCATATAATGCAGTACGCATGTGCAAGCACATACACCAAAAACAAATACACATATGATAGAAAAACATTCTTCTCAAAATAACACTTACCACAACAATATGCAGCACACTTTTTGATATTTTCTGTTTGTGCTCATATTTTAATAATAAGAAATGATGGCTGTAAACCATTATATTGATTTCAATATCAACCAAAGAAAGCCATCAAATACTCTGAAAAAACCTCGTACAGGGCTTCCCTGGTGGCGCAGTGGTTGAAAGTCCACCTGCCGATGCAGGGGACGCAGGTTCGTGCCCCGGTCCGGGAAGATCCCACGTGCCGCGGAGCGGCTGGGCCCGTGAGCCATGGCTGCTGAGCCTGCGCGTCAGGAGCCTGTGCTCCGCAACGGGAGAGGCCACAACAGTGAGAGGCCCGCGTACCGCGCAAAAAAAAAAAAAAAAATCCTCGTAGAGAGGATGTTCTAAAACTCTACTTCTGAACACTGATAGTAACACACTGTGCCGGTGCTTTTATTTCAATAAAAATACCCAAAATTTACAGTCTTTTAAAAAAATACCAATTATCTCAAAGACAACTCAATCCAGTTTGAATAAGACACAGAGCTTTATCTCACTTACCTTTATTTCACTTAGAAAAAAACTAAACATCTCATGGGTAAAGAGATGTACTCTTTCAGTCTTACAATGATGTACACACAATGAGATAATTCCCTTAATGGATTCTGGAATTAGTTAGGGAAAAAGCTAAAAGTGAGCAAGTTTTCACCAGCAATATTACACACAATACTAAAAAATCAGGAAACATGAGAACACACTTCTGTTAATGCAATGGATTTATAAAGCTATCCTTAATAAGTCATATTTAATTAAAAAATAACTTTTTTTCTTTTAGAGAAACTAACATAGGATAAGACAGTAGTTATAAATATAGAAGAGCTATAATATGGTATTCCCAATTACAGAAGGAGAAAATACTCTTTTATCATTAAGTGACCTATGTAACCAGCATGTAAGAACTAAGTTCCAAGAGTTTTTTCTTTGCTATTAACTGCTTTACTTGATTTCTCTCAATAAGGTTTCCATGTGTCAGATAAAAATGATGATGCACATGTATGGCAGAGACCTCTTTTTTTCCTCTCTCTATATCTATTATCCCCCTTCTCTATAGAAATAGAAGTTTAATGGAGCATTATGTCCACCCAGCTGAAGGCTTTATGTCCCAACATCCTTTGCTGCCAGGTATGTTTATGTGACAAAGATGTAGACAATAAGATACAAACAGAAGTGATATGTGCAATTTCTGGGTCATAAACTTAAAAGGAAAGGAGTCCCCTTCCTTATTTCCAATTTTTGTTAGCAGGAATGTGGAAATATTGGCCACCTCAGAACTAAAGATGGAACTCAGGTGTTGAAGATGGTTCATACTGTTAAAATGAGAGAGAACTAAACCTATATCTCGTTTAAGCCTCTATTATTTTCCTTTCTTAAAGTGGCCAAACCTATATCCTAAGTAATGTAGAATTCCTATTCCAAAATGTACTCCTCTATACTGAGTGGGAAAAAGTAGATAAACAAAGTGAGTGAAGTTTAATTACAACATAGAAGCATGGTGAATGAACAAAAGCATGTAAGGATGTGAGGTTGCCTAAGTAATAGGCAGTTATATGGTAATAGAAAGGTCACAAATTCCCAACTCGGCAGTCAAGAGTGTCAAATAAATACTTCCTGGAGAATAAGGCTACTTGTCTTCTACACACAGAACCTTTTTTTTTTTTTGGCAAAATGAAACTTTCTTGTATACGTTTCATACAAAATACTGAAATAGAACATAACTGCATTCTACACATCACTACACCAAAATGTCAAAAGATTCACTTCTCAGCATGAAAATGCACAGAAACATAAATATGAAAGGACTTCACATTAAATGTTTTATTCACACCTCAGTGCAGAGTCAAATGGAGTATTGTGAATGGGATGTAGCACTATCAAATAACATATGCAAGGGGACTTAATGGAATAAAAGAAAAGAAAACTCTGAAACAGTCCTGATTCTTGCAGATGGAAGATATCTCCATGGCTGAAAACACTCAGAGTGATAAAATTCAGCTCTTCCAAATTTTGTTATAATTTGCTTCTTGAGCAATTAATTTGGTGATATTTCAATGTATTGGTTATTTATTTGGCCCCTGTCTCTACAGTACGGAGATTGTTTGTAGACAAAGTTCATAGAGATATACTAAACTGCATTAGCATATACAACTTCATTAATAGAAAATATATCTTTTACATACAACTGCTGTAGGAAACCACAGTGGTGAATTTCAAATAGCTACTTGAAAACATTGCCAATGTTTCAGCGCTATTGCCTGACTAAATTTTTCATTTATTATTAACCAAACATTTTTTAATACACATTTGTTGAGAGTAACAGCAACTTACTGATCCAATTTTACTGGTGTTTAGTAGAATATACATCAAAAAATACTTGCCCAATTTCTTTAAGTAAAATTCTCAGTACAAATGTAATGTTGTAAAGTAAAACCAAAATCAACGGTAGTGCCACTAAAAATGGAACCTAGAGAATATATCCCTAGATATTTTCTCTTTCCTCTTTGTATCTAGGCATGATTATTGTACTTAGATAACATAGGGAAATACTGCTGACAATGGCACTCAAGTTTCTGAAAGAAAGGAGGTTCAGTACATATATTTAGGAGCTAGAAGGCAGGAAAATCTATCTTCCTCTTCATAATTTTTCATCTAAGTTAAGGGAGTGACAGAGATGGTCTTAAACTTTGTATCAATTATCTAGTAAGAGAACCGTCCTGATAAGAAAATTTAGTAGATAGTAAAGCATTCCTGATTATTTTACTCCAGAAACACTATGAAAAAAGAGAGCCCTAAAAGAAATGTTATCCAGTGTGTGATTACTTAAAGAGATGGAACAGTTTTCACCTCTGTGTAGGTTTATTAGACATTTCTATTCAAAGAATGTGAACTAGAGAGGAGACAAACTAAAAGACATGAGGATGCACTTAGTTTATGTGCCATAATTGTTCATAGTATGATCATATAAGAGAATAAATACAAAGTTCATGAGACAAAGAATAAATTAAATCAACCATTTGCTCTTTCTGGTTTCTCAGTATACAGGAAATGGAAGGGAAGAGTATTAGAAAACTCAATCTCCGTGGGATATTTAGGCAAAATATGGAACCATAAGATACATTAATTGCCTTAGCAGTTACACACTGTCCATTTGACATTCAGAACTATGATTAAACATCTTTAAAATTCAGCCAAATATGAAAAGTCTTTAGAAAATATTGAAAAAAATAGAAAAAGAAAATGAGCTAATTCTCTCCTTTAATATCAATTTAACCAATTTGTTTAATCATAAAGAGAAAGCTACAGCATCAAGATATTTCTAAGCCCAAATTCTGAGCTTCTGTGGCATGACTTGAAAACACTTTGCTTCTTAGATGTTCGCTGGTGATGAGAGTATGGTGAGAGAATGGGAAGATAAAGACAGTCTTGCCAAAGTCAATCCATAATGAGGTGAGGCAGTGCAACACTTTACAAAATCGGAAATTTTCTTTGGCCATTCATTTCTGTCTGCTCCTCCCTGAACAAACACAACTTCTAACATGAAAATGTCTGAAGGCAGTTATTCTTCTGGATATTATCAGGAAGTAAAAAAAATACTATAAAGAAAAATATTTTAAAGTAAGCTACTCACCTATCCCAATGAAAGCAGCTTTGTACCCTTCTTCTTTCAAAGTGCTAAGAGTAATTTCACTCACTGAAAGGCTTTTACCACAAATTATCTGTAAGAAAAAACATTTCTGTAACTGTATTTTGGCATTTGAATGACTAAAACCTTAATCTTTAACATCGAAAATAATAAAAACTCCGTATACACATATATATAATTCCACATATAGATATGAAAATATTTTTGTCTTTTGGTATATAGGCTTATGTATACTAAATAGTATATAAATAGAACAAACATGTTTTACTTAATAGCTAAATGCATTTTTGCCTTTTAATTAAGTACCACAAGAAAAGCTAGTGTATTTAAAATCAAGTCAGTAAATTTTCACAGCTTAATTAGTATGTTCAAGGCACTATGTGGGGCATTTTAAAGAATAAAATGTTAAATGAGACACAGTTTCTGCCTCAATGTACAGTCAAGATCTGTGCAGAAGACGTACAGAAATAAGTATAATAAATAACACAGTGTGATCAGCACATGTCTACAAGAACTCAAGGGATGGAGAAATTCATTTTGGCTGAGGTCATATAGATGAGAAAAAAGAGAGGTAGTGGGATTTCAATAAAGCCCTTTTTAAACTGAAGTATAGTTGATTTACAATATTGTGTTAGTTTCAGGTGTACAGCAAAGTGATTTGGTTAAACATATATATATGTGTGTGTGTATCTATATTCTTTTTTAAATACTTTTCCATTACAGTTTATTGTAGGATATTGAAAATAGTTCCCTGTCAATAAAGCCATCTTAAAAAATGGATAGGATTTTGATAGGGGATACTTTTGAGGGAAGATGAGTAAAGTCAGGAGTCAGAGGGTAGATACTTCTATTAAAAATCACAGTACTTTGCTTAATTCCAGACATGAGCCTATTTTCAGATCTTGAACCTGCTGACTGAAGAGGTGGTCAGGTCCCTAGAAAGAAAGACCCTGAAACATCCTGGCAAGTAAATACTATAATGATTTCTCTATTCCTTCTCCAAAGGGAATTATAGCCATTTACCCAGGTAACTGTACACTGGGGAAGGGGGCATAATCACACATTTCAAGGACCCTGGACAAGGTTCTTCACTGACATTGATACCTGAAGAGTGGGGACCTACAGTGATAAGGTGAAAAATGGAACCTGGATAAAGTCTGGTTCACAGTGGGCCTAAGGGGATCACAGACCCAGTTAGTGGTTATTCCCAAGTCTGCAAGTGTATAATAAAAATTGTTATACATGTCAGTAGAAATAATCCCCACGTTGGGTCTCTGGTCTGCAAAGTAAGAGCTATTACAGCTATAATATTGGGAAGGCCAGAAAACTTCTGAAACCCTGGTCGAGAGAGTAAATCAACCACAATGATAGCCTGGAGTCGGTGGGATAGGGAAAGATGGTGGTGGTCCATGTTATACTTCTGTTTCATTTCCCAGTCTGGCCCTGCTGAGACTAGATGATTTCTGGAGAATGACAGTCAACTCCTGCAGGCTTGACCAAAGTGAAGCCCTGACTGCAGTGTCTGTGACAGATGTGGTATTATTGCAGATTAGTAAGGCCACAGGTACAATGCACGTAGCCATTGATAATGATGAATGCACACTTTTCATCATGTTTCTGTGGAAAAGGGATCAGAAACAGTTCACATTCATGGGGGAAAGATAAGAATATTCATTTACAGGTTTGCCTCAGGAATATGTCAACTCTCTTCTGTAATTATATGTATAATCCGAAACAATCTGGCCATACCACAGACATCATAGTGATCCATTACACTGAGAACATCATGCAGGTTGGACAGCATAAGCAAGGGGTAGCTAGTATGCTGGAGACTTTAATATGCCTGCCCTCCACAGGGCAGAAGATGAACCTTATGAAGATCAGGGACTAGCCACTTGAGTGAAGTAAAGGGGTCTACTTCTCAGGTATGTGCCAGTATATACTCTCTAAAATACATGACTTCGCTGCGATTTTGCACTCCTTTACCATTATAAATAAGGAAGCACAATATCTGGTAGGTTTGAGTTTTGAAGTCAACATGTTCCTAAAAACAAAAGTCTCTAAACTGATTCATAGCAGAAGAACAAAGTTTACCCATTAAAGCAATAATTGCACCTAACTTGCATAGAGTACCTAACTAAGTGCAAGACTCTCTTCTAAATACTGCATAGATGGACTTCTTTCATCCATACAATAGCATTATGAAGTGATATCGTTTTCTAATTTTACAGATGATGATACTAAGGGACAAGAGAGCTTTGACAACCTTTACCAAAGTCAAATATGTAGTTTAATTGCAGAACCAGCACGTGTAAAAGCTATGCTCTAATGTCTCTTGAGAATGAAGGGCAGAACCAGCACCATCCTCAAAGGCACAGAACAACATACTGCATGTGGAGAACTACTTGAAAATGTAGTGTTTCTGGGGTATAAAGTGCAAAGAAAAGAAAACAAAGAGAAAGTAGGGGGATAAAATGACTTTGGATATAACACAGGGGGGCATTTTTGTATTACTAAAATACTAGTTCTAATTTTATTGGCAGATGAACCATTTGAAAGTTTACAACCAGGGGACAACCAAGGTGAGATTAACAACTAATATTCAGAACTCTGGAACATATCAAATACCATAAAATAAACTGGACAATTAAAAAAACACATATTATTAAAAGTACTTAATACTAAGTATCTAATAGTGGGTATTACTATTAGAGTTAGTAGAGTTAGATGCTATTAAAAGTAATGGATAATGAAGCTTTAGAATTTTAATTTATTTTTCAAAGAGTATATTTTTGATTAAACTATTTCTGATCATAAAGAAAGATAAAAAGTTCTAGTGCTTATTTTTTGAAATGACCTCAATACCAATATACAATGAAGGTTAGACATAAAAGAAAACTACAGGTTCAAATATTCTAAATAAAATTTTAGTAAACTGAATAATACTACAATTTCCAAAGGTGAGCAGTGGAGTGCCCTGCCAATGGGTCTATCAGTGGAAGTGATACTCAGAATACTTGACTTTAGGTTTGGTTTACTAACTGACTCAGCAAAAAAATTGAAGAAAGACTCCCATCCTTCCTGAGGTAGTGTTTGTGGGCATGTGTGTGTGTGTGTGTGTGCGTGTGTGTAGCTGAGTAGTGGAGTTACGTGATTTATCAAACAGGATTGAAAATCTTCCAATTTTTCCACCCTGATAGAGTGAACATGTCCCTGAATTTGTAACGTACAGAAAGGATGCACAGGCATTTTGCGTTTCTCAGTCTGTTTCCACCCTAGCAGGCAACAGCGTGCAACTGAGGAAGCAAAAAAGTTGAATTAGACTTTTGTGTATCGAAAACTGGAAAGACAAGTAGCTTTACTCCTAGTGTTAATTTACTGGGATTGGGACCAGTAAGACTTTACTTACTGTAGTCAGACATTGTGGGACAGGGGGAGAATAACCATCACTGTGCAGTAAGTAGCTCCATGGTGCAAATGAGAACAAAGCAATAGTAACAATAATCAGTGGAGTGACAAGCACATGGACTCTTCCCTATGTTGGGGAATCTAGTCAAATTTCCCTTTTCTAAAGCATAAAACCCCCAAACGTTTGCCATCAAATCCAAAACTCACTCTCAGAAAGAACAGGAAAAAGATTCTTTGACAAAATGTTAAAATTTTGCTTACATTATGCCTTAGGAAATTGGACCAAGACGTGTAAAACTTAAAACTGGTATTATATGACAACTAACAGACATCAAAACATTTTGTGGCTGATATACGATGAAGTCCTAAGTTTATTTGTTAAATATATATGATGTTAGAAAAATCATGTTATGGGCATTTTGTTTGTGTTTTTGCTCCCTTTTCTCCCATATTTTTTATATATGTAATATTTCTGTCATAATTTTCTTAGATATGGATTATAGCATATATTAACCTCCCTCTAATGGCTTTAATAATATATGCCTGGGTACTCAAACATCCCAGCTAAATTGAGAATAAAATTTGCTCCACATCAAGCTTAGTGTAAGAGTTATTACTATTTCAATAGAAGGGCTGAATATAATAAGCCCTGAGCCAAAGTTCCACCTAATATCTACTCCGGGACTTGACAGAAACTTTCTTTATGCATCCATAATATGTCTTCATACATATAATAATATTTTTAATGTAGGATTAAGGTTTACAACCTTTTCGGCGTGGAATACTTTTTTGAAATGAACTATGTGGCACCCATTATTAAAAAATACAGATAATAATGTACATGCTCTTCACATTTTTGATAGAAAATCTGGCTAAATAGACCAAGTATTTCCAGACTCTTTAACATAGAAAATAGGATAAAATAATTTTAAAACTAAATTCAGCTCTTTTTAGACACAAAATTATTTTGTTGGCTCTTAATGCACATGTTTCTCGCCTTCCAGTAGAGACAAAATATGACTTCATATTAGTTTTCAATAACATCCTATAATGATGGAAATGCTTGTTGCAAATAAACATAATGACAAACAAGATGATATAGAAAATTTATCAAGAAAGATATCTCAGATATTTCTGTTCAGATTATGAAGACAGAGCTTCCCTGGTGGTGCAGTGGTTGAGAGTCCGCCTGCCGATGCAGGGGACACGGGCTCGTGCCCCGGTCCGGGAAGATCCCACATGCCGCGGAGCAGCTGGGCCCGTGAGCCATGGCCGCTGAGCCTGCGCGTCAGGAGCCTGTGCTCCGCAACGGGAGAGGCCACAACAATGAGAGGCCCACGTACCGCAAAACAAAAACAAAAAACCCCATCAATGTTCTGTTTCTCATAAAAAGACTGAAATCAGATGGATAAAATTTTTAAATTTAGCAAAAATATAAGTATCAAGACAATATTCTTACCAATAATAAAATAATGAAATGCTTGGAAATTTATTTCTATAAAGCTAGCATAACTCTATAACCAAAATCTATAACATAGCCAAAACTCGCAAAGATAACAAATAAAAAATAAAGCAAAACAAAGACAGACTTTCAGTAGCTTTGAAACTCTATAAAGCGAGCAACAGAAGCTATTAAAACTGTATTTACAGTTTTAATATTCAGTGCATAAATAAGTGAATGCAAAAGAATTTTTAAAAAAACCACATAGAAAAAACTTAGTTCTAGATGTACAGATATAATAAAACATGATGCAAATGTATACATTCCAGAAATGCAAAGATTAATATAACTCAATACATTATCTGAACATAGACTTTCAAAAGGGGCAATTAAAAAATTTAACACCCCTCCTCCGTTAAAATAAAACAAAATAACTTAGAAAATGTTACTATTCTAAGTCTAGAAAATGAAAACATTTATTCAATATGATAAAAATACTATTTCATAGCTCAGAAAAGATGCCATGCATTACTACTTTTATAACATACTAGTGACAATGAAATAGTGGAAGAAAAATAAATATATATATATAACATACAAATAGAGGGTTTTTTTGTGACACAATATTTGACTGAAAAAATTCATCTTAGAATAAACAAGAACTAATCTATCAGCTATTAGATATGAAATAAATTGAAATTACTCAACAAGAAATTTAGCTGAAGAACACAGTTGGGAGGGAAGATGATGAATTAAACTAAGTTTATATATGATGAGTGTATGTTATTTGGATGATAAATGTGTTCATTAAACTATTAAGATTACAGGACTGGAGTTCAAAAGAAAGAAGGTTCTAGACAAGTCCTTAGCACACCTCTAGGCAAAAGTAAATTCTCAGTAATTATTTATCAAATAAATGAAACAAACCTAATAGAAAGAGAAAAAAATCAGATAATAACCAAGATAATGCTAGATCATGAAAGCTAAAAATACATACATACATGAGCATAGATACATACATGCATGCATACATATCAGAATATATCACATGCTGCACAGGAGCCAAACAGTATAAACCCAGAGAAAAATTTGTTTCATTGCCAGGAAATTATTTTTGACTTTAAAATATACAGTGTTAGTTGAGAGGTAAAAACGGAAGGCAGGTTATAAGAAGAATTTGGTGATGAGGAAAATGTGGTAACAAGTGTAGAATATTTTTAAAAATATATATCCTTTCATGGATAAAGTTGATAAGTCATAAAAGATGCAAGCATTTCATCAATGGATGCAAGTCCTCAAAGCTGAAAAAGAGCCTCATTACTGTCTCTCCTCAGAGTGATGGACAAGACAGTATTAACCTTCTCTTTAATTCAGGTTCCAATTCTTTCCTGATAATTTAATAAATTCATAGGGTTTAAAATTCAAATGTACAAAGTGGTGATAAAGTCCTTCCTACACCTTCCCAAAGGCAATCTATACTATCAGATTCTATACATTTCCAGAGCACATATATTTCCAGGCATATATAAGCAGATATGTTTGTATTTTACACAAACTGTAGTAGCATACTTTTACCTTTGAACAAATATTGACCAAGGCAAGGGACATTAATTGACTTTGTCAAGGTTATCTGACTATAAAATTAGAAAGTGTCATAATTGTAGCTGAAATGTACGTTTTCTGGCACTCAGTGAATTGACTACTATTATGTCTTGAGTTTCCTAGTAAGAGAAATGGGTATGCCCTAATTTATGCAATATATCTGATATGGTAAAAATCAAATGCAATTTTGTAATTACTTATAAGATGAATTCAGAGGTGTCAAATTAATTTTTGATTCATCTTCAATTTGAAGTATCACTTAATATATTAGTTTGAAGTCTCAATAATCATGTTCTTATTTAATGAGATTTAGGTAAGAACTTGCATTCAAAATGAAATACATTTAACAGACTTCTCAGAATGTATTTATATAAAGCAAGTAATCACCCTTAAATCTATTTTGAACACTATTTTTGAACTCTGTTTTCATAAAGTTGTGCACATCTGTACGGCATACTTGCTATAAGATTTTTTGTTTGGTGATTATGTGTAAATGTTTCATCGCCTATCCATTGCCAAATAAGATGTAATTATAAGTGTAAATGCACAAAATACTGTTTTGAGTGTTTCCCTTTTAATTGGTTATTTTAATTTTTATTTCTAAATGCAAGAGCCATAAATAGTTTGTACTTTTCAAAATAGCTCCCATGTGTACTTACAGAATGTATTATGTAAATCATAGTACTTTGTTAATCTATTACCTTATACCTATTACAGAAAGGTAACGTTTTTGAAATAAAAATAGCAATATGTTCAAGTGAAGAGCCAGAGTATGATACTCTTAAATAATACAAAAGAATAGGAATATCTAAAGCTATATTACGAAAGTAAAATGTATTAATTTTTTGACCATCTTTAAAAGAACACAATATTTATTTCACAAAACAATTAAAAAGACAGAGCTGTTGCTTTCTACCTTGCTGAGTAACTGTTTATGTTGAAAAAGGATTATCACATTAACACTATTGACATTATGCATATAGTAAATAAAATAAACCTCTGTAAGAAATTATGTTCCAACTTGTGAAATACAAATGTTTCAGAATGCACAAAACTTGCATGAAAAAAACGTGATTAAAGCAACCAAATCCTTCTATTAGCTGCACTGAACCCCTAAAGCAATTTAGGAATTTGTTTCTTACAGACAATTAATCACATGCAGGCGTGCCAGATGAGAACTATTGATTGCCCTTTTCCAGGCTAGTGGCATTCAGACAGTAGACAGACAAATGCCCTAAGCAAGGAGAAGCATCTTTCTGCTTCTGCCTGGTGTAGCTTTTAATTGTTCTTTCCTAAAGTGTGTGACATTTTGTTGTTAATCTTTAGTGTAGCGCTTACTCCTTTCTTTTGGAGCAATACACATGTAAGTGTTATGTTTTTCACTTACCTTTACACCAAGGTCCTTCATAAGCTCAATCTCAAAATTGACTACATTATATGGTAGCCGGAACTGAGGGATTTCAGAGATACTGAAAAGAAAAACGAGACGCATTTGTGGGAAAATCACCAATTTAAAAAATGCAACATGTCTTTATTGATCAGTATTAAAAGAATAAGTATCTCTTCTGAGGGTATTTTCATATCACATAATGTGAGTGTGAGGACATCCACATTTTTATATGCATGACAGAATATGATATGGGTTTCAAGAGAAACAGTAGAAACTGATGTGGAAAATAAATAAAAACAATAAAAAACAAATAGTGAGTAGACAATTGGCCTATACTTTTAAGTTTATTACAGTATTTAGTTGATTTATTTACTAACACTTCTATAAATTCCTAAGAAAAAATCTAAAAAAACCCAAAAATTTGAAAGTATACAGTGTTTAATATACATATCATATATACATACACACATATATATTCTATAACTATACCTCTAGCTTGTTCAAATTCAAATCTGTAACTTTGTATTATCATGCTGTTCAGGACATTACAGAATAAGTTCTGTAATGTGATCTACAGAATATTTTTACAGTAAAACAATCTTCTATGAAAGCAATGTGTCCCAAAAGGGTTCAGTCATTAAAAAGTAATCCTACTTGATATCAGTGCTCATTGTTTTCTGTCTTCAAATACAATCACTTCAAGAGTTAATAGTTCATACATAGTATTAAAGGTATGTTCAAATAACTTTTCAATATCTTATAGCAATAAAAAGGCTACATATGTTCATGAATATACAGCAATTCATGTAGTCATTCATCTATTCATCCAACAAGCATTTACAAAGTACCAGGTACAGTGCTAGCTGCAGTGATTTAATGGTGAATTTGACCAAATTACCACTTTTAATAAGCTCTCATTCTTGTGAGCAAAGATATATAAACAGATCATTACAACAGAATGTAGTACATTCAGTGAAAGAGCTATATCCAAGCACTATAGAGATTGATTTGTAAAATAAATAAATAACTGTTGAAGATGAACTTTCTGGATCATTCAGTGCAAGGTCTTCCAAAGTACATCTATAGTCTTTTCATTCTTTGGTGACTTAAGAACTTGATTATTCAATTAATTTCCATACATCAATCAGCAAGGCACCATGCTCATCTCAGTGCTATAGAAAATGCAAAGTACTGAACAGTACAAAATCTATATTAGCTCCTATATTAAAGGAGCTTTCTATCTAGTTAGGGTGTAAGATTATACATAAGAATGACTTAGGGCATAGGGTAAGAGAAAAACCTCCTAAGCTGATCTTTGGACAACCACACTACCTCAGCGGTTATCATAATGCTCTGGGCACCACACAGGACTCTGCCTTTGTAGGGTAGCAGAATATGCCCCTCCAAATATGCCACTTCAGCACAGGATTATTTTGAGCTGAAGATAATTAAGAAGAAACAGATACAAGAAAAGCTCTCCGGTCCCCTATTAACTGCCAAAAAGCAGTACATAAATTTGCAATGGTGTGTCTTCCTTTCCTGTACCAAGAAGGGCAAAACTCTTAATCACCAGGAGACAGTTGTAGACCCTTACCAGACCAAAGATGGGCACCAAGAGGAATTTACATTACAAGCTTTACTAAATAACTCTTATGTTCCATTAGTTTCCCCCATATATTTACCTTCTCACAGTTTGCTGTCCCTAAAAGCATAAACCCCTTTTCCTTTGTCTTGTCACTTCTCCACAAATTTATCATTCTTTGTTAAGATGCTACATAGGGGCTTCTCTGGTGGTGAGGTGGCTGGGAGTCCGGCTGCCAATGCAGGGGACACGGGTTCAAGCCCTGGTCCGGGAAGATCCCACATGCTGTGGAGCAACAAAGCCCGTGTGCCACAACTACTGAGCCCGTGTGCCACAACCACTGAAGCCCATGTGCCTAGAGCCCATGCTCTGTAACAAGAGAAGCCACTGCAATGAAGAGTAGCTCCCCCCCCAAACGCAGCTAGAGAAAGCCTGCACTCGAGACCCAACGCAGCCAAAAATAAATAAATAAAATCTATCTTTAAAAAAAAAAAAAAGATGGTACATAAACCTCAAGTTCTGACCCCCCTTCTCTGAATGACTCATCACTGAGTTCTCCCACATGTATGTACAATACATGTGTTAATAAACACTGTTTTTCTCCTTAATTTGTCTTATGTTAGTTTATTTCACAAGGCAACTACTGACCTAAGAGGATAGAGGATATTTTTTTTTCCTCCCTGTACCTTCTGAGGCTAAGGAGAAAAATTCTTAAATAGTATGGATTACATAAGTAGGCACAAACAGACACCCAGTCTTGATAGGCCTGGGGGTCTGCAGAGGAGAGACTGAAAATGGACTAACATTGGAATCTGATGAAAGTCCTCAAAAGGCTAGACACGAAAGCAAAAATTCTAGCTAAATAAACCAACTACAGCAAGGTGAGCCTCTAAATACAAACAGATACACTGTGAGGCTGAGTACCTTCCTCTGACTTGGAATTTTTATGGGCTCTGAATAGAAGTACATGATATGTAAGTAAAAAAAAATGATGCTAGTTTAGGTCAATGGTTCTAATTTAAGATATGGCTCTGAAACAGCAGGTTAATGAAGCAGGAACAATTTTTCTATTGACCAGAAAGAAAGGAGAACACTCTCAACCTAGCAAGAAGAAACCAGAGCAAGGAGGAAGTATAACTCTGAAAGTTGAAGTAGCCAGCAGAGCAAATGGAATGCCAGGCTGCTAGGGCTTGAGCAGCTCTGCTTAGAATCACATACTGCCCTGAAAGCGTTGTAGCCCACACTTACTTAGCACATGTGTTATGAATAAATGTGTGAGAATCACATTTCCAAGCATCTTCTATAGGAAATAAGAGTAATGTGAGATACTAAAAAGAGTTAGATTTGATCATAATCAAGTAGGCAGGGGATAAGGAGGTATATTGATTGTTATAAACATGACACAATTATATTCACCAATGGATGAGGTCAGCAGACAGATGGGCGATACACACACACACACACACACACTCTCATGGTACAACGTGACAAGTATCAAATACCAAATGTGAATGAGAGTGTTTCAAAGGAGAATTAGCTTATTGCAAGATGAGATAATCAGGTGAAATGTGACATATGATCAGCTTTCAGACAAGTGAAGGCATCCCAAGATGAGGAAAATGGTAAGGAAGGAGGAACAGAATGGGGAAGAGGGGAAAAAAAAAAGTGTACATGCTGTGTTCAGGGGATGGGCAATGGAGTAGAGGGGTGTCAGCAGGCTTTAACAGGAACACTACCACCCCAGATACCAGGCAAATTCCTCCTCATTTCAGAGCTCTAAATGACGTCCATATGTGATGGCACCCACATTTTTATCCTCAAACCTAAATTCCAGACCTTTATATTCACTTGGACGTCTAATAGGCATCTCAAATTTTTTATACCCCAAACTAAACTTTTGGTTCCTCTACCCCAACATATGTCCTCAGACAACTCCTTCCTATGAGCTGCTCAACCCTATACTCGTACTCTATTCTCTTACCCACATCACACCAAGTCCAGGTGCAGGCAATAAGGAGGTACACTGTTTTTAGACGATTTAAAAAGTTATGAAACTGACAAAAATAAGCCTTTTTGTATTATCACCATGAGTAGGTAACTCTAAACAAGTCAGTGATATTCTAAACACTGTCTCCCCCCAAAAAACTCTTTGGTGGATCTAAATTCTAAATAATGGCTACAGTTGCTACAGAGTTTTAGTAATAAATGTTTTTAAAATAAATATCCACATGTGTCAGGTCTACAGTCTTCCACTCTACCAGCTGAACTACTGAAGGTGAAGCAATTATACTCCAATAAAGATGTTAAAAAGATGTGTAAGCTTTAAATAATCCCAATTTTATTACCCATTCATTAATAAACTGAGTTCTACAGAACAGTTAATATGGAGAACTCCAGTTAAACAGCAACCACTGGCACATGCTGATTCACCTACAAGCATATTCCTCATTCCAACGGCCATAGGCAGCATGTGTCTCCACCCCTGCAAGACTACGTATTCCAATGTTTAAACAGTTGATCTGAGATTGATAAAATGATAACACATGAAGCAACATGAATCTACTTCAATTCTATCATTTTGTGTGACCAGAAGTTTTTAACTTGGGTTTAAAATAGTGAAACTGTGAACTATACCTTTAATATTGAAATTATTTTGTTTTAATTGCTAATATTTTGTTTTATGGGCGTGAATAAAAATAATTATAATCACCAATTATGACATAATTCTCTTTGAAGATTATTTTATTGCACAGACTAGAGGATAACCATATTTTAAGAATTATCTATTCCATATATCAAATGCTCTAGGGACAGCACTAAACTGCCATTTTTGAAACCCCCTCATGCATTTATAAACACCTGACATACTCTATATTTGGTTTATTGTTGCTTTATTGTCTACCCCCCCACTACCAGAATACGAGCCCCATGAGAACAGGCACTTTGCTTTATTTACCTTTGTATCTCTAGGGCCCGAGACAATGACCAGCACATAGTAGGAGATCAATAAATAAAAAAGTAAGGAAGGAAGGAAGGGAGGAAGGAGGGAGAAAGGGACAGAGGGAGATTACCCTCAAGACTGCGTATTGAGAAAGGGGATACAAGGACAGAAGATGGAATTTAATTGGAATGGTTACTTCCCAAGTTTGTTGTACTTATAAAAACAAACTATCATTCTTCTATATGTGCTCTTTTAACAATCTAAAGTTTTGAAAGAAATCTTCCTTGTGGCCACAAATCCTTTAGTACAATTAGTGGAATGCCCAGATAAGCTAAAAAAATAATCGTTCTTATATGTTCATGTTTCTTTCATCTAAATGGAATTAACCAGTAACAACCTCCTTCCATTCTTTTTAAAGCACGATGCTCATACTCCGATAGAACTTTGCTTTAGTTTATTACGCGAAGGTACCACACTTTAAATTTGTGTTACATGACACATGTTCTCAAAATATTTTCTATGACCAAATCTATTTCACCTAAACACCATTTCCTCATTGTGAATCCATAGGTTGTCTTTTTGTTTTGTTGATGATTTCCTTTGCTGTGCAAAAGCTTTTAAGTTTGATTAGGTCCCATTTGCTTATTTTTGTTTTTATTTCTTTTTCCTTGGGAGACTGATCTAAGAAAACATTGCTAAGATTTATGTCAGAGAATGTTTTGCCTCTGTTCTCTTGTAGGACTTGTATGGTGTCATGTCTTATATTTAGGTCTTTAAACCATTTTGAGTTTATTTTTCTATATGGCGTGAGTGTTTTAAGTTCATTGATTTACATGTAAGCTGTCCAGGTTGCCCAACATCAGTCGTTGAAGAGATTGCCTTTTCTTCATTGTATATTCTATAGAGTTCCATTTATTTTAAATAAAGCAAACTCCATCCAATTTCTAAGCTTAATATGAATTTCTGAAAATCAGATACAAAGTGAATATTTTCCATTTCAGTGTATGAATCTTCATGGGAATAAATGATTATGTGACTGAATCCTGGTTTAATAATGATGTTGATTAATAGTAAATAATAATATGGTATCTATGAGATAAACACTGCATAAATGTACATTAAAATGGAACATTTTTAGTAGACTCTAACATAATTATAATCAAATGCAAAACTTAAAGAGACTGGAGAATGAAAATACATGACCAGGACAGCACGTCTGTGTACACAACAAAATGAATCATCCAATATTCTGTGGAGTTTGGTTTCCCCATCTCTAATTTGCATAATTTTCACATATATATATCGCCATTAAAGGAAAGATTCACAGGGGTGAAATAAGCTTTCTTTTTTTTTTTTTAAAGATTTTTTTGATGTGGACCATTTTTTTAAAGTCTTTATTGAATTTGTTATAATAGTGCTTCTGTTTTATTTTTTGGTTTTTCTGGCCGTGAGGCATGTGTGATCTTAGCTCCCTGACCAGGGATTGAACCCGCACCCCCTGCATTCGAAGGTGAAGTCTTAACTGCTGGACAGCCCGGGAAGTCCTAAAATAAGCTTTCATATGATTGGTTCCTCTATTCATAAAATATTTTGCTGAGATTTCTCTTAAATTCACAGAACTAGACAGAGAAATTTTAAAATAAATATTGCTTAAAGCCAACTGCAAATTTAAAGTGAATAATGAAATCAAAATTTGAGCATTTGGAAAAAGAACACTTAAAATACCATCTGTGAGCCTGAAGTTCCTATACGATTACGAACCAACAATGTTCATAATCATTTTACCCCATCATTTTTGACACTGTGAACATGAAATAAATGTAGGCATTACCTTAAACCACCAACGTATTCTTGTTTTTCAAATATAGTGATGTCAGAGTAGCCTAATCGAGCCAAGAAGGAAGCACAACTTATACTTGCAGGCCCAGCACCCAAAAGAGCAATCTTTGCAGAATAGGCTTCAGGCATTTTTTCTGGGGGAGGCAGAAAATGACTCCTGATTTGTGGGATATTCATTGCTTTGAACACCTACGGAGAAATCAATTGGCATGGTTAACATTTTTAAGCTAACTTTTACATCCTCAAACATAGTTTTAATGTTTCCAATCCATTTGTGCTTTTAATAGAAATAAGCAGTACATTTTAAGTATTAGCATACTTAGAAGTTATATTGGGTCAAGCCGATGGCAATCTATGCTTGACTAACTCTTTCTCAATCTTTGACATTCCTGTCTAAGGTCCTCTAGGAAGCATTCCTGACTCGCTTTCCCTACTCCAGCCCTGGTCCAAGTTAAATGCTCCTCCTCTAAGCTCCTGTATCATACCGTGTATGCTATTAATGAAACCATTTACCGCATGTGCCACGTTTCCATGTTAGCGGAACATTAGTTCTTGAGTCATAGAATATGTCATATATAAAAACACACACATATAACTTATTAACTATTTGTTTTAAATATTTTTAGAAACACGTTACCATTGTATAACCAGCAGTGAGCGTTAACCTGGCACATAGGCATTCAGTAGATAATTTATGACATCTGCTTCTGGTTATGATAGATTAGCTTTTGAAGAATAACATTTCAAAAATATGTTGGAAGCACTGGAGACCCTCTGAAGTAAGCCTGACTAGAGGAGCCAAGATCTCAGAAAAAAGGGAACAGCAGAGAAGTGAGGTGACAGTTTAGGAGTTACTTTTACCCTGAGGGAATTCGCCACTTCTTAGCAGAGTGAGGAATCTTGTAGATAGATGACCACGGCTCAGAAGAGACAGAGAGATTTTAGCTAATTTTCTAGGACTAGAGAGACACAGTGTTTATAAACAAAACAAATTTCTATAAAGCAGAAGGGAGCTTTCTGCACTCTGAGAGGCCAGAAGAAACAACTGGAGTACAGGAGTAGTTGAAGAAGAAAAAGTCCTAGTAAACACCTTACCATACAGCTGAAACTTCTGGAGGGCTGTACTCTGCAAGTGGGGCAAACCAGAGGAAGACATGTAACCCAGCCTGATTTAGATGAAGGTGATAAGGTCTCACTCCTGTCTACCTCCCAAATGATAGGGTGAACCTTCTGTGGAGGATAATAAGTCAACTGCAACATCTACAAATTTTCATATACGAGGCCTGGCTTTTGATCAAAAAAGCCCAGGCTTCTCATTAACTAAGAACTAAGAACTGCCAATAACTCAGAAAACATAAAGATATGCATACATAATCCAGTAAGTGTAGTTATCAAAGATAGACTTTAGAATAGCTATAATGAACATGTACAAAAAATATATAAGAATGTGAACTTCACCAGGAAACTTGAATTTGTTTTTAAAAAAAAAGAAATTTTAGAAAAGAAAAAAATTCAAAATTAAAATTGAAAACTAAATAAATGTACTTAACAGTAATTTGAACAGGTGAGCAAAAATGGACTCATAAACTGAAGATGAGTCAATGTTTTGTTCTGTTAGTTGTAAATTATTATTGCACTGGATTTTCCCCCTTAGTTTTATAGTAGGGTGCATCAACCTTGGTAGTTTCTGATGAACTGAATATTTGAATGAAATTTTGTAAACTTCATCACAAACGCAACATGTTTAGAAGTCTGGTTTTAAAATTATGCTCTTGGGGTTGAGTCATGACCTCCATCATTCTCATGGTGTACAGTATTGAATAAGTGTTTTAACATCTCCATGCTTCAGTCTCCTCAAACTGTAAAGTGGGGTTAATAATTATCTATCTCATAGGGCTAATATGAGGATTAAATGAGTTAATACATGTAAACCTAATCTGAGGGTTTCTCTGAATGCCAGGGCACAGTAGAATTTTACCACATAGTAGGCTTCCAGCAAGATTTTGATGAATTTCAAAATTCCTGAACTCCAGTGATAGTTACTCATTTCAACAAATGAGTAACACACGCAGTTCTTCCTCAGTGATACAAAAGGATGGTTATTTATAGGTTATTTGTAAGTGAATAATCTTGAGGAACATTTTAAATAGATTTCCTTGTATAATCACCCTGTGATTTCTGACTTTTCACTCATTTGGAAAGTGCATTTCTTTCATCACTCCATATTGACTTTACTAACATTTCCCCCATAATTTTCATATTATTTTGAGGCAAGGGAGAAATTATCCTGATTTTTAAAATGCAAAGACTGAGACACAGAGAGGGGCCATGTAATATTCCCCCAAGCCTCCTCACGTTCTGGAGACAGAAACAGTATTTTTCTAATAATTATGCAGTGCTCTCTAAATGGAAAAGGACATAACATGGTAAATGCAAAGATATTTACTGATTCTAATTTGAGAGTATCCTTTTTCTCATTTAAATATTTCTTACTTTCTAAAATGGTACTTAATGGAAATAAACACAAATATTTGGTAGCTATATTTCTTCCTCAATTACTCTACTTGTTCTTATAAACCAAGCAATAGCAACTATAAATTATAGGGGAATCATGACAAAGTTTTCTTGGATATTTCAGAATATCTCCACTAGTTGAAGGATATATTGTAAAAGGTTAGTTGTATTCAACATATCCCATAAGAGTTTTATATTTTTGCAAGTATTTAACTTGATTTTATTATAGAAAAAAACATAATTTCTGGTCATTTCTAAAGAGATACTATTTCATCAGTGTAGGTCTAAGAGAAACCTTAAAAAAATAATACATTGGTTTTCATTTTGCTGGTTTCAGTTTCTTTGAGTTAATTAATTAGCAATATGACAGTCTGGTTACCTTTTGAATGCTTAAATGGAAAGAGATTGTTATTTGTGCATCCAAAAGTAAGTTACCTCAAATTACATGCCTTCTAGGAGATGCTTCTATGTAATTTTCTTTGTAACTTGCTTCCTTTTGTGAAAGAAGTCAAAGGAAGTACTGAGTACATACTATTCACCGCACTCATCCTTAGAAAAGAAATATTCTTGGGCTGTCTGACAGTTTCTTCACCACAATTAAACAAGGGACACCAAAAGTGGGAACTGTGTTTCAAACACATGAGAAATAAGGAAAACTTCATGCTATGGCAAATTTTTAGTTATCAAAATTATTAATGCATTAGTGATTCTTAAAAAATGTTGTTTCATTATGTTCTTATTATTAAAATAGACATTATTGTGAGACATCGCTGGCATGGTAAAAATACTGTGTAATTTGAAATCAGAATATTCTGTTCCATTAAATTTCCACCTTAATTTGGTAAATATCTTTATGTGCCCTCTATATTAGTATGAATAAGACAAACACAGACCTTCCAGTCAGTAGTTCCCTGGGTAACAGGGTACTCATATGTCTTAAATATAGAAAAATTATTACAATGCAATCTGTCCATGTGTAGGGTTCATTTTTATACATGGTGCTGTTGGAGCTGGTGAGAAAGAAATGTTATCCCAGAAGGGAAGAAAGATAACGCCTTAGCCAAATCTTAAAAAAATGACACATGTTATTGTGGAGAGGATTTCACCTCTCTAAATGTCAGCTCTAAAATTAAGAGAGTAATAATTACTTCAACAATTTATTGTGAAGATTGAATAAATCAATGATGATAACCTCCCGGGATTAATGCTTTCTCTTTATAAGGCACTCACGTAGGTGCTTAACATTTACATCTCCAGCCCTAAAATCTTTAAAGTTAGGTATCATTGCTCATTTTATAGACAGCAGAACTGATTCCTAACTTATTATTCTACATTATATTTCATAGTTTTATTATGATTAAACTATATGTTCTATTTGTGATTTAAGGCTACAACTGAATTGAATAGTTGACAAAATACAATTAGAAAACATAGGTGTGTGTACTTTGGTTATGAGCAACTTTACTGATCCAAAATCATATGTAGGTTCAAACTAATCAGTGCAAGCACTCATTTGCCTTCAGAATTTGCTCATGCTGTTCTCTGTGCCTTGAATTCTCACCCACTCCCAACTTTACCATACTTGATGAACACCTTTCAGGATTCGGTTTAAATTTCACTTTCTCAACTCAGCTTCCCCTCCCTGCTAGACTATCTGTTAGGGTTCCTAGCTACTGGCTCCCACAGTATTGTCTGACTGCCCCCTCTCCGCACTTCATTGTAATTTGCTTGCTTTATTTTCTTTCTCACTAGGCAATAAGCTCCCTGAGGGCTAGTATCATTCCTATCTTGTTCATCACTGTATCCTTAGCACCCAGACACTGCCTAGTACCTAGTTAGTCACTCAAATATGTGTTCATTGCTGGAGTTGGAAAATAAAGCTGCCGGGGGTCAGGCAATCCACGCTACAGCTTGCTGGGGACAAAAAGAGAGCAGGGAGGCAACAGAGAGTGATGGAGACATGGTAGACTGGAGAGATCATTCCCCCATCCTGTCAGCTTCAACTGATTTTTAATATGATTTTTCAAGAAACAGCAGTAATGGTTAACTACTTATAAGCAGGTCAATAAAATAATAAAAGAACAGTAATTAGAAGGCAGCCAAAATTGAAATGTACTGGTTGTTATGTGATATGCCAGATAATCATTTACTAAACTATTTTCAAAGAGCCAGGTTTTCTTTGTAGATCACCATTATTTTTGCTCTCATGTTCTATTTCATTATTTTTCTATTATTTTCAGTTTCTTTCTTCTACTTTTTCCACATCTACCACCAACACATGCCTCCTCCACCTGTTTCCTCTCTCTCTAGCTTCTTGAAATGAAACCTGCTTACTTATATATAATCTTTATCTCTTCTGTTATATACACTTAACACAATAAATTTTCATGTAAAAATGGCTTCAGCTACATTTTACAGGTTGTCAATGGAAATTGTGTCATTCAGGTCTAAATATTTTATAATTTCTATTGTGATAACCTCTTTAACCCATGAGCTATTTACAAATGTGTGTTTTAAATTTGTTGCTATTACCTTCATTTTGACAATATTTTTATTTTTGATTTCCAATTTAGTTGTGTTGTAGAAAAGTGCAGTCTGTATGTATTTATTTGTTAACAATATATGTCCACACACATATATATCTATATGCACTCACTCTACATTAGTTGGGTACAGGAACCTTTCTGGATTTATTAAATCAATCTAATAAACTTTACTCAAAAAAATCTTACAAATTTTGAGTAAGGCCATATTGTAATGTATATGTAAGTTTATGAATTTTATACTTTTAAGACATTTATTCTTCTTTTCATTACTTGTTTTTCTCTTTATTTTTATTAGTACACGTTCCCTAAAATTCCACTTTTGTTACATATGAATATGACTACATTAACTTTTTTATGGTTACTATCTTGCAAGGTATTGCTTTTTTCAACCACCTTATTTTCAAGTTATCTGATAAGGTCTTTCTCTTTTAAACATCATATAGCTGTTTGGAGTACTTATTTTTAATCCATAATAAAGTCACTTACGTTTTAATAAGTAAACTTAATAAATACATTATTATGATTAATTATATATTTGTACGTATTTCTACTATCTGCTTTGTGTTTCCTGTTTACCATATTTTGTATTTGCTTCTCTCTCTCATTTTTTATTTTTCCTTTCCTGTCTCTCACTGGATTAAGTTTTCTACCCACCCACCCCTCTTTGATTCTATGATTTCTTAGAAGTTACAGGTGGTATTTCTATATTTTTTGTGATTACCTTTTAATTTTTAACATAGATATTTCAATGTTTTTAAAACATTGAAGAGAGATATCAAGTATCTCTCTCCTCCCAACACAAAAGGCCCTTACCACCCTTAACTGTGCTCTACCACACCCACCTCAAACACCTTCCTTGTCAATTTTATATAAAATTTTATCTCTATCTTTTTTAACACCCCAAAATGAGTTGTTATCATTACCTTACAGTCAATAATTTTATTTACCACCATATTTTTCTGGCTTATTTCCTCACCATCATTTCTTACATCTCTCTTTCATTCCAAGTTTGTCTCAGTCATGCTGAAAAATAACTTTTAGCAGTTCTTATAACAAGGTGAGTAATAAGTCACCTTAGATTTTAAATGCTTAAAATACCTTTACTCATGCTTGTATTGTTAAGGGAGAAATACAGTTCTTTATCTTAGTTCTTTATAAAAAGTGTTCTTGGCTTCTAACATCTATGGATGCTGATGAAAAGTCTGGGGTCAGTCTAAATGTTGTTTGGTTTTAAAGTAATCTGTTTTCTCTTTTTCTGGAAGCTGCTTCTTTTGAGGTCTTTGGTATTTCACAATATTATAATCGTGAGGGGCTTACATCTTTCCTTTCTTTTGGAAAATTCTCTACCATAACTGCCTTAAGGCTGCTCTTCACCAATCTCTTTCTATTCCATTTCTAAATTTAACTTTTTACTGGTATTTTTACTACAGTGAATATTTCCAATCAACTATTTTTCATACCAAATTCATTGTTTTTTTTTCATAATTTTACCTTATTTTTATGGATATTATTTTCTATTTGTTTTAAAGGCCTGATTGTGGTAGTATTTGGTTTCATTAGGACAAAATCATCTATAGGTTGAGTCTTTTGATTATCACTGGCAGCATTAGCTTTTTTAATGTGGCTTTGGACTTTTTGTTCCAGACTTATTCTGAGACAAAGTTTTCTGTCTTTGCACTTACCCTCTTGCTTCTTATGTACAGTATACAGTGGCCTCCACCCAGCATCACTCCTCTCCCTCTACCCCACTGCAGAAACAGGTCTCTAACTGGAAGCCCAGGGCTCCAGTCCCCAGGTGATATTTAGAGATAACACAGAAGCAAGTTACTGGGCCACCAGGCACATGCCCAAAACACTGGGGCACAGCTTTCATAGCTTATCTTTGTAGCTTCATATAAGCACTAGCCCTGCATCTATTTTTTTTTAAACTTTCTACCAGGGTTAGGTAAATCCAGTCCTCTACGATGCATAATGTTTTTGGTACTTATTATCCCACACCAGTCAAACTCCCCAGCAGCCCCTGATTGTTTGCTTATGCAGAGCCTAGCAGACAGTGGCCCAAGTCCCCTGTTTACTCTTGAATATTTCTATACCATTTCTGGCCCCAAAAGGTATTTACCTTCCTTTTTAGTTCAGCTACTAACTTTTCTTGTGTGCTTATTATATTTCATTTATAGTTACGCTTTGGAGCAAACGGGTATTTAAATTTTAACTCCCAGCATAATGGCTCTTACAAGTGATTCATGCTGATACACTATTACTGCTTTGTACTACTTTATACTACTACTCATCAAATATATTTGCAAAAAAAAATACATATTTTTAAGTTGTTAAGATTCAAACGAATGAAAGTCCATCCTTCTACACTGTAAGGTGCCCACAAGAGTATATATATTTGAACTTATAAAAAAAAATTCAAAAAACATTAATAGCAAATCTTAATAACCATGTGATTTCGGTAAATTTCAATGTTATTGCCCCAAATCTCTGAATGTATTTTTATGTGCTAAAACTCCAGATACTAATATATAGTTTTAAGACAAACTAAAATGTTGTGATGAAAATCATCTAACTATTTATCCATCTTGCAGGTTTAATTATTCATCATTGTGCCAGCACTGAGTATTTTTTTTTTAATTTTTACTGGAGTATAGTTGCTTTACAATGTTGTGTTAGTTTCTACTGTACAGCAAAGTGAATCAGCTATATGTATACATATATCCCCTCTTTTTTGGATTTCCTTCCCATTTAGGTCACCACAGAGCACTGCATAGAGTTGCTGTGCTATACAGTAGGTTCTCATTAGCTATCTATTTTATACATAGTATCAAGAGTGTATATATGTCAATTCCAATCTCCAAATTCATCTCACCCCCCAACCCTGCACTGAGTATGTTTAATAGATTTCTAAAGATTTTGGAAAAGAATGTCAAATATTTACCAATATCTTTATCAAGACATTATTCCTTTCTATTAATCATTGCATTAAGATCAAAAGGAGAGACACAAATGAAGCTTGTACAGGCATTACTTGTGTTTGCATCCCCAAGAGCAGCCCTCTTGATTTTATTTATACAAACTATTGATTTTATTACTCTTTAATGCATATCTTTCAAGTACTTCTTATTTCTCTCAGAAATACTTTTTTTTTCTTTTCTATGAACAGTATTCACAAACTATTGATAACACTTTTTTCAAATAGGAGTGGTATGGAGAAATTTTATTCAAAGATGATACAAGTTTGGGACAATAAGGCAAGTGTGAGATGTCATCAAATCTAACAACTATTCGCTAATCCATATTCTATTTATAGATAAACTGCAAAAGGCATTAGCCATAAATATTGGTTATTATACATAAATAGTGGTTATCATCCATTATCATGGTAACATATCTTAGATTATACACATGAACTAGCAGATCTTATTGACCAGTTTGCCAAACTGTATCATAAATGTGGTAGACTCATTCTTAAATGTACTTATAGACCAGTTATCACAAAATCAGGCTTAGGTTTTCCTAATTAATATAAAACTTTAGGTAAAAGCTTAAACTTCAGGGCTCTCAATTACACGGGTCCCTTCCAAGGCCCTGCCTTTAAATCTGTAGCAGTACTTTTGTGTAATTCTTCAAAGAAGGAACCCAAAGTTTATCATCTCAGGCCCCATGAAACCTGAATACTGGCTGTATAATAATCCTTCAATGGCAAGAAGAAAAGAAAAAACAAAAGCTTCCTGGTAACATACATAAATAAAGAAAACAACTAAGCCATATGTGTTGGTCTTACACAACCTATTTTAATATAGTTGCTTCATATCTAACAGAAAATGAGGTACAGTGACCTCATTTGTGAGTTGTAAGGTATAGTGACTGAGGTATTTGTGGCTGAGTCAACAAGGTGTAACACTGTGAGCCTGCAGCCAGAAAACCCAAGTTTACATTGACTTTGTATCAATGACTTATAACATTAGGCGGGACAAGTGACAGTATGTGAAATAATGGGAATTAGATGCTTTGTACTCTGGATCTGCCCTTTATTACATGTGAACTTGTGTAAGTTTCTTGTTACTCATACAAAAAAAATGAGGGTGATAACATTTACCTAGAGGGTTATTTTGAGTATCAGTCAAGTTCTAAGTAAAGTACCTAACACTGTCCAGGGCTAAAGGAGTTTGTTTAACAAACTATGATTTTCTAATCAATTTGATCCTTGGTTTCCTCATGCCCCAAATGGGAAAAACATTGGCTAGCTTACATGTCTTAATGGTTGTTTTTCAACATTTTAAAGTGAGATATTATAAAAAAGCATTGAAGTGCTATGCAAGTATGGAGTATTATGATGCTACATTTTCCCCCTACCTGATCCTATCCTTTGTACTAAGGTCTATCATCTCCAAAACCAAATTTCAAAAATTAATGAAGATTAGAGAGGGGAGACAGCAGACGCAAGAAGAACTACAATCCTGCAGCCTGTGGAACAAAAACCACATTCACAGAAAGACAGAAAAGATGAAAAGGCAGAGGGTTAAGTACCAGATGAAGGAACAAGATAAAACCCCAGAAAAACAACTAAATGAAGTGGACATAGGCAACCTTCCAGAAAAAGAATTCAGAATAATGATAGTGAAGATGATACAGGACCTCGGAAAAAGAATGGAGGCAAAGATCAAGAAGATGCAAGAAATGTTTCACAAAGACCTAGAAGAATTAAAGAACAAACAAACAGGGACAAAGAATACAATAACTGAAATGAAAACTACACTAGAAGGAATCAATAGCAGAATAACTGAGGCAGAAGAACAGATAAGTGACCTGGAAGACAGAATGGTGGAATTCACTGCTGTGGAACAGAATAAAGAAAAAAGAATGAAAAGAAATGAAGACAGCCTAAGAGAACTCTGGGACAACATTAAATGCAACAACATTCACATTATAGGGGTCCCAGAAGGAGAAGAGAGACAGAAAGGACCAGAGAAAATATTTGAAGAGATTATAGTTGAAAACTTCCCTAACATGGGAAAGAAAATAGCCACCCAAGTCCAGGAAGTGCAGAGAGTCCCATACAGGATAAACCCAAGGAGAAACATGCTGAGACATATAGTAATCAAATTGGAAAAAATTAAAGACAAAGAAATATTATTGAAAGCAGCAAGGGAAAAATGACAAATAACATATAGGGGAACTCCCATAAGGTTAACAGCTGATTTCTCAGCAGAAACTCTACAAGCCAGAAGGGAGTGGCATAATATACTAAAAGTGATGAAAGGGAAGAACCTACAACCAAGATTACTCTACCCAGCAAGGATCCCATTCAGATTCAATGGAGAAATCAAAAGCTTTACAGACATGCAAAAGCTAAGAGAATTCAGCACCACCAAACCAGCTCTACAACAAATACTAAAGGAATTTCTCTAAGTGGGAAACACAAGAGAAGAAAAGGACTTACAAAAACAAACTCAAAACAATTAAGAAAATGGTCATAGGAACATACATAACAATAATTACCTTAAACGTGAATGGATTAAATGCTCCAACCAAAAGGCACAGGTTTGCTGAATGGATACAAAAACAAGACCCATATATGTGCTGTCTACAAGAGACCCACTTCAAAACTAGGGGCACATAACAGACTGAAAGTGAGGGAATGGAGAAAGATATTCCATGCAAATGAAATCAAAAGAAAGCTGGAGTAGAATACTCATATCAGATAAAATAGACTTTAAAATAAAGAATGTTACAAGAGACAAGGAAGGACACTACATAATGATCAAGGGATCAATCCAAGAAGAAGATATAACAATTATAAATATATATACACCCAACATATGAGTACCTCAATACATAAGGCAACTGCTAACAGATATAAAAGAGGAAATCAACAGTAACACAATAATAGTGGGGGACTTTAACACCTCACGTACACCAATGGACAGATCATCTAAAATGAAAATAAATGAGGAAACAGAAGCTTTAAATGACATGACAGACCAGGTAGATTTAATTGATATCTATAGGACATTCCATCCAAAAACAGCAGATTACACTTTCTTCTCAAGTGTGCACAGAATAGTCTCCAGGATAGATCATATCTTGGGTCACAAATCAAGCCTCAGTAAATTTAAGAAAATTGAAATCATATCAAGCAACTTTTCTGACCACAACGCTATGAGATTAGAAATCAATTACAGGGGAAGAAACGTAAAAAGCACAAACACATGGAGGCTAAACATTACTAAATAACCAAGAGCTCAATGAAGAAATCTAAGAGGAAATCAAAAAATACCTAGAGACAAATGACAATGAAAACACGACGATCCAAAACTATGGGATGCAGCAAAAGCAGTTCTAAGAGGGAAGTTTATAGCTATACAAGCCTACCTCAAGAAATGAGAAAAATCTCAAATAAACCATTTAACAAAAAATAATAATAATAATGAAGGTTGGATTATTAGTCCAAGGATGCTAATGTAAATGCATATGCCTTATCAAGTTTGTTATGAAATTTCATTGTTGGTTTGTATTATTTCCTGAGAAACTACAGTGTTTCTCAGGACATGTAGTATGTAGAAGCAGCCTACAACAACACTTAATTCTAATCAATGTTCAATCAATGTTTGTTTGATTAACTGAATCCTTACCTAGTGGGAGTTTAATACAGTGGGTGTTTATACAAGCCAGTTTTCCTGGTATAGTCCTGGTTTGTTTCTGTTGCCCTGAATTAATTATTAATAGTGTTCTCATTCACTTTCCAAAGTATCTCGGTCATTTGTTTTATTAACTGATTTATAAAGCAATCAACATAACAGAGTATATCCAATCTCACATTTCAGTTTATGTACTTTTTCTTAATAATTGATTTTAATATGAGGACTGCACCTAAATTTTTTATTTGTTCTCTACTTATCTATTTGATAGATGGGATGCATCACAAAAAAACATTATTTGAGAGAGGACATGCAGTACTCTATTATTTATTAGTGTATGTGTGTCTATATTCTACTCCAATATACCTGTAGAAGGCAAAAGTTTAAGGCTTTCAGTGACTCCATGTTCAAGATGAATATATGGTAGAAATAATATTTGTCCTATTAAAATAATCACTAACTCAAGTAGTCATGTTCCTTCTTCATTCACAATTCTTTAAAGTATTTATTGCAGCATTTAACAAAATATAAATATTGATGTCATTTAAGTAATTTTACTAGGTTACTTAATGTAGCCTCATAATACCTGGCTGCTTGAATCATATCAGTGTATTTTTTTATTATATTATAAGCACTGGTCAATTTGATTTCAACTGTGCCTACTCAATAAAACATAGAAATAAACACAAATAGTATATGATGGTATATAAATAGTATATGATGGTATATAAATATTATATGATGGTGGGCTAAGAACTGGGTATTACAAATGAGAGGTGATATAAAAAACCTGCTGAGAGATACAATTAGAGAAAAATCTAAAGAGTAATTCTGTTCTCAGTGAGTCACCTGATTTAGTCTGGAATTCCGTTTGTCAGTTCCATTCTTAACTGAAAATGTGAAAATAAACTAAAAGTACAGTGTCAAGAAGTATATGCCACACAAAACAGTATACGTAATGGGTATTAAAATAATCTCATAAAACATTTACTGGGACTAATAGATATTGTTTTTAGATACCAATTTCATAATCTAATGTATTCCTAAAAATTCATAATTGAGGAAGCAATCTTAAGTACTAATCCTCTGAACCTCATTCACTTTAAGATTTAGAGTCAAACTTTAGAACCTTGGACTTTCAATTTTAATTTTTCTAAATTGTCTCTAAAACTCTTTAACATCAGTAAAAGGGAAGTGATTTGACATGCAGCTAATTATCTACTTATAGTTGTTTTTCAAACTTTAGAAATGAGTAGAAAGATGCATCCTTATTTCACTATCTTTTTGCAACAATTCATTAGTTAAATTTGAGAGGTAATGAGAGTCTAGTTGGTTTATTAAATGTGATAAATACATGATTTCTTAAAAATTCAACTAAATGATCAAACACATTTTAAAATAAAATTTTCAAGTGTTACATTTTTGTAGAGAAATTTTTAAGACCCTGATGAAATTGATAAGAAAATCCACGGCAAACTATTATTTCCAAAATTGTTTTATTGAAACACTATTATTATACCTAACTGAACTAGGAAAAACTGCCTCCAAGAGAGATTTGGAATCACCCTGTAGCCTGTCTGTCCCACAAGCACACAAAAGTGTATGAAGCAAGGTCACCGCAGATGTGAGGACAGCAAAGGACTGACAATACAGGACCAAAAGAAAGTAGCTGAGTAGCTGGTCTCCTGATTCTCCTCATGCTATCCTTTGTATGATTTATTCCTTTTCTACCACAGTCCCTCCAAATCATATGCCCATGTTCAAATGGAAAGGTGTAAGATATGGATTTAAATGATAACGGCAGACTACAGAGTTGATATTTTAAAAATAACATAAGTTATAGGAAAAACAATTTTGAAAAATATCATACTATTTTACTCTGCTTTCTTAACCTTTGCTTAATTTGGCTGAAAAATAGATTTATATTTCTTTAAAGGTCAAAAATCAATCATCGTTTTATCAAACAACCAAAACATGAAATTATTTGCATCATGTTCCACTTTGACTTAAGTATTCACGTCAATAGTTTATTAGTTTGAAAGAATAACAGTATTTTGTATACTGTTATTTATAATTTAATATTTTTATTTTAATATTATTTAAAATATTTATACTTTTTCTTTTCACTGGAAGTCAATTAGTTCATTGTATTTTGCTTATTTTTTTAACTGAAGTGTAGTTGATTTAGTGTTAGTTTCAGGTGTACAGCATAGTGATTCAGTATTTTGCAGATTATACTCCATTTTAGGTTATTACAAGATAATGAGTGTAATTCCCTGTGCTATATAGTATATCCTTGCTGCTTATCTATTTTATACATGGTAGTTTGTATCTGTTAATTCCATACCCCTAATTTGTCCCCCCCATTCCCTCTCTCCTTTGGTAACCACAAGTTCATTTTCTATATCTGTGAGTCTGTTTCTGCTTACCTTCACAGCTATGACAGTTGGGTAAATTTAAGTAAACAACCCTTTCACAGAACTCTCTACAATAACTTGCCCTAAGTAGTCAACTTAAAAAAAAAAAAGAATGGAAAGCTTTTCTATATAGTTCCACTGGGAGATTTTTATTTATGATTTGATAGATATATTTGAAGACACAGTAATACAAAGTAAAAATGGAACGTAATAAGATACATTCCTATCTAAATTCCATGAGTCACTTAAAATAATTTTAATGCCATTCTAATCTATGCTATGTCTTAAATAAACAGACTGCTTTGGAAAGCAGTGGTAGTAACCTCATTAAAACCAAGTGAGAGTTCTCAGAGTAATGGTGTTCCCCTTTCTCTCCCTCTCTCTGTTTCCTCTCTCCCGCGTGCGCTCTCTCTCTCTCTCTCTCTCTCTCTCTCTCTCTCTCTCTCCCCCTCTCCTCCCCTTTCCTTATCGCTCTCCCCCTTTCGCCTTCTCCCTCTCTGTTGTCAGGTCACTGACAAACTAACAATATTATTTTAACTCATCTTGTTTTGAAATGCAGTGTTAGTTCGTATACATATTATGTGACCTTTTACTTACTACATCCTTGCAAGCTTGCCCTGTTTTAATGAAGAGGCAATGAGTCCCCAAAGAAAAATGTGGAAGAATTCAAGTGAATCTTCTCCATCAACTAAGGATTTTCTCAGGTTGTAAAGATCATACCTTGCACTGGTCAGGTAAGCCTAATGCAATTTTGAATTTGGTAGGAAAAGAAATTAAATCCAAGAATTTATTGCAACAACTCACAACCTCAAATTGTTTCTATTTTCTCATTCCCAGGAGCCCTTCCTTAGAATTAACCTGTCAGAAAGCAGGAAGGGAATAACCCTGATTTATTACTAAAAGCAAAGTGAAATTTAAGCTTGAGGGATACTATGGGAAGGGTCCTAAAAAGAAAGAATATATTGCGTTTAAGTTGACAAAATCAGACAGGGAAGTCATTAACTAAAAATCTAGTGTTGACAGGCATTTAATTTGGTATTCTAGCCAACTGGACACCAAGGATTACAAAATTTTACTGGAACCTCCATATAAGCTGGTCATTTAAATGATACATGGGAACTGACCTGGTAGTTGACTCCAAAAAGGAGACCCCAGAGAGAATAAGATGTCCCAGAGAATCAAAGTCATTTAAAAAGGATTCATAAAAGAGAAAGACATGGCACAAACTTACAGGATAAATAGGGACAAAATGTTTTCATATTACTTCATTATAAATTTGCATTCAAATAACACACCGGCTTTTAATCCATAAATTCACAAAAGCTAATGTTAAAGAATATTATTCAGTTTCAGGGTGTTTGATAATTCTACAACCTCTATTACTCAAAAAATATTACAGAAGAATACTGATGCATTATTTCAAGCTGTAAAGATTAAAGACAGTTTCTGGAAAAAGAATCAGTTAAGCAAGATAGTCTTTTCATAATGAGGGCTCCTATCCACACTCCAATGTAAAGTTAATAAATATATCCCATTTTCAGATCCTCCACTTCATATAATTTTCAGTGAAAGTTTTTTAATAACCTCTGGGATTACAATTAAATTGACATATGGTTTTAGAAAATTTCATTTTTGAAGCCAAGTTGTTGAATAAAAATACTGTTTATGGCACAAAACACTTTCACTTTACCAGTATTATCACACTAAAAATATTGGATATCAACAAAGCATCAAGAATTAAAGTTATTTTAAGATTTTTGTGCTTTGGGGGGAGGGGAACAATGTATACATCTTACATACCTCAGTAGCAAACTGTTGCAATCCACCAATATTAATTGGTCCCTCTTCAGTGGCATATAAATTGCATCCACCTACACAAAGATCAGAAGTTGGACATACCATTCCACAGGTCAGACCAAGTGGGTTATCAGAAAAAATCATCTTAGCAGCTCCATAATAGTTCTGCAAAAATAAAATAAAATAAAATTTTCTTATGTAACAATGTACCTTTTAAACATTCAAATTATGACCTATTTTTTTCTATTAGATTATTGGACTGAAATCAAGATATGTATAAGATGCAGAGGTTATAATACTGTTTACCATCATCAGGAGCTATAAAGCAATTATTAGCAAAGTAATATATAGGAGTATTCAATATACATCATACTGATAAATGAATAATTTTGGTAGTCAAAATTTAAAATATGAATGTTCTGTAACTATTTTTCTTTCACAAGGCATCTAACTCTATTCTGCTATAAATATTTATTTTCAGTTTTAACAAAGATTAGTTAGGTAGATTGCTTGAACAAGCTTAAAATCTAAACCTTAAGAAAAAAAAAAAAAGATTATGCTCAGGTTATCCAGGTTATCCTCCATTTAACCAAATTAAAAGCAACCAGGGCTCTATTTCCCTTCATTTCTTCTGGCCTGTCCATGGATACTATGTACTGTGACACTCTTTGTTGACTATCCTCCTTCAGTAACATCCTATTAACCAAATATGCAGACGAAACTCATTATACAGGACTAAACCTTAACAAGTTCATCCCTAATCGCTCCCTTCCACACATTTGACTATTATAGATTAGCTTAGAATCCTTTACGTTTCATTAAGAATTTCTAGGGACTTCCCCGGTGGCGCAGTGGTTAAGAATCCGCCTGCCAATGCAGGGGACACGGGTTCGATCCCTGGTCCAGTAAGATCCCACATGCCGCAGAGCAACTAAGCCCGTGCACCACAACTACTGAGCCTGCGCTCTAGAGCCCGTGAGCCACAACAACTGAAGTCCACGCGCCTAGAGCCCATGCTCCACAACATGAGAAGCCACCACAACGAGAAGCCCACGCACCGCAACAAAGAGTGGCCCTCACTCGCCACAACTAGAGAAAGCCTGCGGGCAGCAATGAAGACCCAACGCAGCCATAAATAAATAAATAAATTAATTAATTATTTTTTAAAAAAGAATTTTTGGACTAAAAAGAGAATTGCCATATGACCCAGCAATCCCACTACTGGGCATATACCCTGAGAAAACCATGAGTCATGTACCACAATGTTCACTGCAGCACTATTTACAATAGCCAGGACATGGAAGCAACATTAAGTGTCCATCGACAGATGAATGGATAAAGAAGATGTGGCACATGTATACAATGGAATATTAATTACTCTGCCAGAAAAAGAAACAAAATTGAGTTATTTGTAGTGAGGTGGATGGACCTAGAGTCTGTCATACAGAGTGAAGTCAGAAAGAGAAAAACAAATACTGTATGCTAACACATATATATGGAATCTAAAAAATAAAATTGTTTTGATGAACCTCAGGGCAGGACAGGAATAAAGACACAGATGTAGAGAATGGACTTGAGGACACAGGGAGGGGGAAGGGTAAGCTGCAACGAAGTGAGAGAGTAACATTGACATATATACATTACCAAATGTAAAATAGATAGTTAGCAGGAAGCAGCTGCATAGCACAGGGAGATCAGCTTGGTGCCTTGTGACCACCTAGAGGGGTGGGATAAGGAGGGTGGGAGGGAGATGCAAGAGGGAGGGGATATGGGGATACACCTATGCGTATAGCTGATTCACTTTGTTATACAGCAGAAACTAACACAACATTGTAAAGCAATTATACTCCAATAAAGATGTTAAAAAAAATTATTTTTGGAACCCGACTTGTTCATAAATTATACAACTACATCATCATTTACTAAATAATAAATAATAAGTTGAATATTTCAGAAGAATGTTTTCCTCTAATGAAAATTAAAATATTGGGCTTGACCAGTATTCCTCAAAGCTGTCAAGTATTTTACCAAAACTAAGGAAAATTTTGAGAAGCTGTAACAGTCAAGAGGTCCCTAAGGAGATGTGACAACTAAATGTAATCTGTTATTTTGGACAGGATCCTGGATCAGAAAAAGGGCATGAGGTGAAAACAAAGGAAATCTGAAGAAACTATAAACTTTAGTTAATAATAATATATTAATAATGCTTCATTAATTGTAATAAATGTACTATACAATGTTAGATGTTAATAGTAGGTGAAACTTTGTATGGAAATTCTCTGTACCATCTTCACAATTTTTTAATAAATATAAAAATATTCTAAAAATACTTTTTAAAAAAGAGATGGTAGAACGTATTTAACAATATGAAACAAATGCATTTATTTTTCTTTTGGCTTTTGTTTAAAGTACTTTTGAAGGTCTTCGAAAACAATACATTGCTTCCATAACTAACTTCAATCATAAATACAAATTCCTATATAAAATACTGATGATAATAAACAACAACAATCATATTTACTATTTATTGACTCTTTACTATATTTCTAGAACTTTACCAGGTCTTTATTTAAGTTTTAACACCAATCATCTTATATAAGATGTCCAGCACTAAATAAAAAATTTCTAGGCATAAGAAAAGACAGAACTAAATCCCTGATAATCAGAAAAACAAATAAATAAATGAAGCAGACCCCAAAGTGATCCAGAAAGTAAAGTTAGCAGATGAAAACTTTAAATTAATTTTAATAAAAATTCAGTCTAAAAAGACACACAAAATAGATGAAACAATAAAAATATAATTAGAATATTGTAATCTGTTAAAAAAGAATCAAACTGACATTCCATAACTGAGTAAAACACTTTAAAATAGATCTAAATGCATGGTTTTAACAGCATTCATGGTGGTTTAACAATATTTCTCTTATTCTCAGATCTGTCTCTCCACTCCATTTCTGTGCTTACCACCTTATTTCAGGCCCTCAAATCTCTGTCTGGGAAAAGGAAATCATTGTGCACTGTTGGTGGGAATGTTAACTGATGTAGCCACTGTGGAAAACAGTATGGAGGTTCCTCAAAAAACCAAAAACAGAACTACCATGTGGTTCAGCCATTCCACTCCTAGGCATATATATGAAGAAAACGAAAACACTATTCGAAGGATTACATGCACCCCATGTTCATAGCAGCATTATTTACAAAAGTTGGGATGTGGAGGCAACCAGGATATCCATCGACGGATGAATGGATAAAGAAGACATAGTATACAATGGAGTATTGCTCAATGGAGTATTGGTCTTCTTAGAAACCAACAGTCACAATTGACACATGTAAATGTTTCTTCAGTACACTTGGAACCTGAATGGCTTTTTGGCCAACCCAATATGTTCAACTGATTTTTTTTTTTTTTTTTTTTTTTTTTTTTTTTTTTTTGTGGTACGCGGGCCTCTCACTGTTGTGGCCTCTCCCGTTGCGGAGCACAGGCTCCGGACGCGCAGGCTCAGCGGCCATGGCTCACGGGCCCAGCCGCTCCGCGGCATGTGGGATCTTCCCAGACCGGGGCACGAACCCGTGTCCCCTGCATCGGCAGGCGGACTCTCAACCACTGTGCCACCAGGGAAGCCCCAACTGATTTTTAAAAGGGTTCCAAGACAATTCAATAGGTAAAGAACATTCTCTTCAACAAGTGATACTGTAATAACCAAATTCCACATGCAAAAGGATTAAGTTGAAACTCTACCTTACACTGTACATAAAAGTTAACTAACAATGGATGATAGATCTAAATTTTAGAGCTAAATTTATAAAGCTCTTAGAAGACAACATTGGAGCAAATCTTCATGACCTTGGATTAGGCAATGGTTTTTAGATATGACAACAATGCACAAGCAACAGCAAAAATACAGATAAATTGGATTTCATCAAAATTAAAAGGATGCCATCAGAAAAGTTAAAAGAGGGCTTCCCTGGTGGCGCAGTGGTTGAGAGTCCGCCTGCCGATGCAGGGGACACGGGTTCGTGCCCCGGTCCGGGAGGATCCCGCGTGCCGCGGAGCGGCTGGGCCGGTGAGCCATGGCCGCTGGGCCTGCGCGTCCGGAGCCTGTGCTCCACAGCGGGAGAGGCCACAACAGTGAGAGGCCCGTGTACCGCAAAAAAAAAAAAAAAAAAAAAAAAAAAAGAAAAGTTAAAAGAAAACCAGAACAGGAGAAAACCATACATGATAAGAAATTTGCATCTTGAATATGTGAAGAATATCTACAACTCACTAATAACAAACAAATAGCCAATTAAAACGAGCAAAGTATTAGTATAAACATTTCTCCAGAAACATACAAATGGCCAAAAAGCATAAGAAATGACACTCAACATCATCTGTCAGAGAAATGCTAGCCAAAATGACAATGAAATATCACTTCTCACCTGCTTAGTGGGCTATAGTTGAAAAGACATACAGTGAAAAGTGTTGGCAAAGATGTGAAGAAATTGGAACTCTCATAAGCTACTGATGGGATTGGAAAATGATGTAGCTGCTTTAAAAAATAGTTTGGCAGTTCCTCATAAGTTTTAAAAGTAAAGTTACCATGAGATTCAGCAATTTCACTCTTCGGTGTACACCCAAGAAAATTCACAACATATATCTATGTAAAACTTTGTACACTAATGTCCATGGCAGTATTATTCCTAATGGCTAAAATGAAAACAACTCAACTGATCATCAACTGATGAAAGGCTAAAAAAAAATGTTGTATATCCATATAATCGACGTTATTTGGCACTAAAAAGTAATGAAGTAATGATAAATGCTACGACATGGCTGAACCTTGAAAATATTATGCTAAGTGAAAGAAGCCATTCACAAAAGACTATACATTATATGATTCCATTTATAGAAAATATGTAGAATAGGCAAAACTAAAGAGACAAAGCAGATTGATAATTGCCTATGACTGGGAATCTGAAAAGAAATGGAAAACAGCTGCTAATGGGTATACAGTTTCATTTGGGGATGATAAAAATATGCTCAATTTGATTGTGGTAACGATTGTAACTCTGCAAATTTATTCACCATCACTGAACTGTGCACTTTACATTGGCAAATTGTATGGGATATGAATTATATCTCAATAAAGTTGTTATTTTAAAAAGTACACTTACAGGACTGGGAATTATATAGGCAATGTGTAAGGCAATAAAAAAATCATTCTTGTAGAAAATAAAATTTTTTTATAAAGGGATATTTGAATAATACTGCTAAATTAGATGCAAAACTGGACAATATCCTAGAAGGCAACAAAACATCACTTTTGGAGTTATATTTTCTACAAATAATTTGCATCTCTACTATACACAAATCTCAAAGTAAAGATGTAAATTTGCAGTCTAAAATTTTAATTAATGTTACAAATTAATAGTTTTTTTTCCTAAAAATTAAATAATACTTAGGTGTCACCTTGTATTTACTTACAAAATGCTTTGGTATGATAATGGTAAACAAATACAGACTTATCTCATTGGTCGTTGGTCTGGTTTTGGATAATTTTGCCTAATAGTGGTAAACATTAAACAAACTGTTCATAATGAACAGTTACGAGCTTTAAATTAATTGGTCTACTCCTAAGCAAACTTCTTTAGTTCCTACTTAAACCCATTGATCCACTAACTCAGCACCTGCAATTAAGCAAGCAGTTAATCACTGCCGAGAAAATCTCAAAGTCATTGTCAGTATTCTTTCCTCATCTTACTTGACACATCAGGAACATGTGACATGATTGATTAACAAATATTTACTGACTCACTGACTAAAAAATCCTATTGCGTAATTAGAAGTTTTTATAATATAAAAAGAGTATCATAGCAAAAAATGTCAATTGCAGATAACTTTTAAGGATAGTTGAGGAAAAAACAATGCAGAAAGAATATAATCTACTTAAACACCTAAGGATCTTTCCATAAGAATACTGATTGTTTTATGAGCCCCAAATTAGTTTCAAGACTGCACATAAAATAATCACAGAAGAGAAAGAGATACATATTTTTTTAAATGCAACAAATAAAACATTTAAAATTACACTTATGGCTCATGATATGCTACCGCTGTCAAACTTACTAGGGCCTGATCTATCACAGCCTATCATTGACAATAAAACTGTCTAGTAATTTTTCAGCACTCTCATAACTCCAAGTGTAACCATTACATCAAAATAAAATTATAGGAGGCTATAAAATTTTTTTTAAATTAATAAGAATTACTGAATGTTTCTTAAATTAAAAAATCACCATGACAATTTTATTTTAAGGCAAATTTACGTTCCCTGATATCAAAATGATTTGCTATCGGAGTAAGAAGTCATTTCAGGCTAAGGTTTAGAATCAGTTTTAAAATTGGTGGCATTCAAAATGACTCTGGAGGTGACAGACCTAAGAGATGAGAGGGAATGTGATACAGTCATTGTAGACTGAAATGAGTAAATAATCAGAAAAGTTCAAAATATGTCTTGGCATAATGACTTGGCAGTTTGGCTAGAGTAGTTCATTCATCCACTTAGGAAATGATGATTAGGAGATATATTTGGAAAATGTGTTTGGGACCAAATTATGGAGAATCTTCACTGTCAACTTAAGGGTTTGGTATTTAATTGAAGTTTTTTAATAGAAGGGTGCCAGTACTAAGGGACTAACTAGGAAGACTACTGTGTAGATGATGTGGAAATTCTCAGAAAGGGAGTGGAATTACAGGGAATTTGAAGAAGAAACAATTTAAACCTAAAAAACGGAAAGCATTGGCATATATCACAGAATATAGAAACATGGTTTTGAAAATGGGCTAAGCCAACATTAAGCACCTATTCAGAAGTCACCTTTGCAATCGACCTCTTACAATTAATTTTGAAGAAACGGTAGATAACTCCATGTGTAGAGATATGGGTACTCAGAGTCAAAGACATTCAGAAACCTGTTAGAATGGGAACACTTCCTCAACTCTTCCCATCAAGAACGTCAAGATCAATATCAATTATTTCTCTCATAGTAAGTGGGAAGATTTCTTGAGCCCTCCTTCTAAACTAGAGTTTTGACTCCTATTCTGTGAGCTCTTAAACCTTTCTAAAAGTAAAGGCTATAAAATTTAAATTTAGTAGGGTACTTTAAAGACAACCCAGCAGTCTCCCTCTAGAAAATACACAACCACTTCAACTGGTTTCTTCATGTTATTCAGTCACAAGTATTTTAGTCTTCTACTGTGTGAAAGAAAAAATGTACAGGGCTATGTTAGGAGGGAAAGAAAATAAATATCTGATCTTTTGTGCACAGATTTATTTTATATATAAAGGATGATGACTTTTCCCTTCTTTAAACAAAAATCTAAAAGACAAAAATGATGTTTGATATGTTTGCTGTTTTTATCTCAACACAAAAGAACAGGCGTTGACTGTTATGTGATCCATTAACTTACCCAGTGTCTTCTCGGTGCTGAATTTTCTATTACTCATTGGGATTTTTAAAGCATATTCTAAGGAACAACTTATGCCATTTACGTGAGTTAATTTTAAGATAACTTCAACTTTTATTCTTTGTTTTTCATTTTAAAGTTATAGCTTGAAACTTCATTAGTGTCATCCCTCTACAATTTAATGATTTTTAAAGTCATTATCAAGAAACACGAAAAACTCACAAGCCAGCTATTCTCTCATATGGTATAACTATTTTAACAAATAGTTCTATCATATTCAGGCCTTCATGTCACTACAGCATTATCAATACAGCTGGTGGATTTATTTTAAAGTGTTCTTCCTTCTTCCAATGAGTGTTTTCACAGATGGAAGCACCCTTCCAAGATAAACTCCAATCTGTTGCATTTAAAAAAATACTTGGGCTAAACTTCAATAAGTTTGCATGTGTGAGAAGGGTGAATTAACATTACTTGTATTTCTGGATTGAGCTATATAATGGTGAGTGTCATGATGTACATTAGTTGAATAGAAAATATCTCTAGTAGCACATACAAAAGTATAGGCAAAGGACATCTCTCTGGCACTCACCATCCCTCAATAAACAATCTATGTATCTTCACATATTTGGCAAAGGAGAGGTAGGGATATATCACGAACAGATTACACAAAAATTCCCGCCCTCACAGTACTCAAATTCTTGTAGAGACAAATAGAGATGGAAGAATAGATTTGGATGCTTTTATTCTGAAAATCCTTCCTTCATACCACATACACTAAATTTTACAAAATTTTTACATGAGTGTAGACTTTAGAACTATGAATTTATTTTAGTCTCACTTAATGCGTAAGGAAATTAAAAAAATCATTCTTGTAGAAAATAAAGTTTTTATCTGACCTTGAGATGCTAAACTAGAAAACACACATTCAAGTGCACACATGCACACGTGCGCACGCGCACACACACACACACGGGCTTCTGAGCCATATGCTCCTGGATTTGAATCATGCTTATACCATATGATTGGAGGAAAATGTAATATCTCTCAGCCTCAGTTTCATCACCTAAGAAATACAGATCAAAATTCCTTCTTAATTAGTCATATTTATGTTAAATATTGTTTAAATACTTGACAGAGATAAGATGCCTAGTACATTATGGAGCATAGGGCAGATTTAATGAATTTAAGTCCCCACCCCTTCCCCTAGGCTTTTTCTCCCTAAAAAAGTTTTCTTAACATGTTAATTCTAAGAGTTTAAGATTTTAACACTTATTAAAGAAAACTCATGTTAGGAAGTAGAAGACAGTAAAAAAAGAGCAAAAAGTACAGAAAGAAAAATTATCATCAATCTACTAGGTCATAAAAAAGAAATGACATGGAGGCATGTAAGTAGAGGCATAATAATTTATACACATTATAGAAATGTAAAAATGTCACTTCTACTTCTCCAATTTTCTGCACCCTATCCACCTTTCTCTATTAAATTGACCTGAGAACATATAATATTACCCAACTTAGTTAAGATAACTTAGTGTGTATGTGTACATGTACTCAATTCACTAATCATCAAGTATTTACGAACATCTACTCTGTGAGAAGCCTTTTGGTAAGCACTAGATACGCGTGAAGAATCAGTATTTTTGCTCTAGATTGTTCTGGTTAAATGGAATACAATTATCATCTATACCAATATCCACCCTATTCATACCATATATCATTGTTCAAATAACATTTCTTTAAAAAGCTTTATCAATTTTTCACCATTTTCCAACCAGAAGCATAATGCAGGTATGTCCTTTCTTTGCACTACACCTTTTCAACCACTGTATTTGTTAATGTAAATTTACGATAGTTGTATATTTTTCTGATCTGTCTTTTATTAATTTTTTAAAATTTCAGAAACCATGTCTAATCTATAATCTTTGCCTCTAAGCAAGCAGTAGAATATTAGAAACTCAATTGATTAGCATTTATCTTTTAATATCAAAAATAAACATTTAGGTAAAATTCAAAAAGTGTAAAGTACTTCACAGATTTGAATGATCATTTTAAAGTAAATAATGTGAATATCTGTTGTAAAAACTAACAAGCCCACTTTATCCAGAGAAAATAATAAAATGTACAATAGATTTTGTAAGAAATTTACAAAGGTATAATTGTTTTCATTCTTAGAGAGAGATTAAGAAGCACAGAAATAAACAATAGAACATAAGATTATTTCATTTAGTGTATGCTAGAGTTCGCATATAGTAGTTTACCATAATTCATGATATACTTTCTTCAAGGAGATAGGATGCCTTTCTACATCTAAACTGCAATGCAAATATAGAAACACATATGTTAGAGTCATGATCATAATGTTAGAATGATCATTAAAGCTAAGAAAAAAATGTAAAAGTAGAAATCTACAAGTATCATTTATAAATATTACATAACTTGAAAGCAAATAGAAATATTTTAATTTGAGAAATTATTGAAGGTGAAGTAAAATTAACATTGATAGAATCCCCTATTTATAAACTACATAAAAATGTTAAAAGATTTTTCTCTAATTTTATATTATAAATTTTATTTTTTACTGAGATTATTTTTCCTTACAACCCAACTAAACTGTACATCCTTTTAAAAGTAACCAGAATTATGGCTTAAATATGATTCTTTATACTTAAACAAAAATGTACACACATTCTATACTAAAAGGGCATTTGGTGTCTAAAAGTTTGAAGGAGAAATTTAGTATCTGGATGTATTGTTGCACTTCATATGTCCCTCTCTTCTGAAAGACTTTACACTAAAAACAAAGCTATATCATATGAGCTGCCTACTCAGCAAATAATTGAGAATTGTGTCATCTCGGATATAATTTAAATATACTGGTTACTAATATTTGCTACAAAAAGAAAAACTGTGGAGGTTTTGTTGTTGTTTCTCTGTTCTTTAAAAATCTTTTGTTATTGAAAAGGGCAAAAAAGTACAAGTCAATCAAGTTTTTGGCCAAGTTTTAAAAATAAATTTATATTTTCAATAACAAATATATATAATAGCTAAATTAACAAAAAACCTGAAGGTAAGAAAGAGCTCAAATAATCTCACTCCAAATCATCTTACCCCAAACAAGATTTAAAACAACAAACTCAGTGACCGTTGTTGAACATCATATATATGATAATAACTTGACAGAATTTTACTACTTATGATATTAGAACTAGACTATAATTTAACACTCCTATTTTCTTCTATTCAAGCAAAATAAAGTCACACTATTTTATGAAGGTTTACTCTTTACTGACAGAAATGAGAGATTTCTTAACTGACAGGGTGTTTTGGTGTCTACCATAGTGTCTTATATATGGCTCATAAAACCAGCTGTCAGTTACAGTCTGTACAGTGGGTACAAATAGATTTATCAGAAAAGTCTCCTTTCCAAGTGCATTAATTTAAACCCAAACTACTTTCAAAATTGTAATTAGTTTTGATTATAACAATTTACTTAAAAATCTTCAATTTATCAAAGTACTTGTCTAAAAATGAAACCCAAGTTTCTTTAAGATGACGTCTACTGTGTTATACATTTTGCCCACTCTTCAATATATTAATACTACTTATAAAACTCTGTCAGGATAGCAAATGTGTTACTTATTTAGCTCTTTATATTTTAATAATGACTTATAAATATACATACTTCATTCATATAAATAGCGTAGTGTGATGCAAACAAAAGCACACTCGACAAGGAAAAGCATACTCAAGAAAATCCAGTTACATTATCAAGTGGTTCTGTGATCTGGGATAAATCATTTAACCTTGCTGGATTTCAAATTTCTTCGCCAAATAATGGGATGGTTAGTTAGATTAAAATTCCATTTGTCTAGATTCTGTTACACTGAATTTTACTTATTAATAATGACAAATATTCTAAGTAGTACTTCATGTGTTTATATAGATTTTTCTTTGTCTTGATTATACTAAAGAAAAAAGCCATAATTCCAGTTTAATTTACATATACATATATAGACTATAAATCATTGTTCTGTTTAAAAAGAATTAATTTTTAAAATATATTTACAGTAGCATATGTTTAAATGTTTCCAAACATACACACAACCACAGTGTGGCTTTACCTGTCTCATATAAAATTGGTTTCATATGTACAATGAATATCTTTTCTCATTTAGTTATATTACTTTTAGATTTTATATTGCTCATATTTTATAATGGATTGACTAATAATGCTTTGTGTTATAGGTTTTCAGAACTAAATGTTAATTTTTTGAAGCAAATACAAAGAAAAGTAGTTAATGTTACCTATGTTGGCTGTGATTAAAAGTAAAAATGTAACCTTTTAAAGGTCCAAAGACATATATTATAAAACAGAAACAGGACAGACTTTGCATAAGCATTAATGATTCAATAGACAATTTAACATCCATCTATCTTTTCCAGCACAATGCATTAGAAAAGAGGGGACATTTTGACAATAATATTATAGTCCTTTGTCTTTAGCAGTAGTAAATTTAGCATTCTACCATTTGCTAGACTCAAAACTGAGAGGCTATGTATTAAAGGCTGAATTCCAGAAAATTTAATGTTATACCAACTGATAAATGAATAAGGTAAGATAAGCATACATTTGCATTAATAAATTTAAATTAATATATTAGAGTCCAAACACAGTGTTCAATAATTATTTTGTAGAGCATCTTTCCATTTCATAAAACTAATTTTACATGTTGAGAAAAGTCAGGATATTCTGAAAATAAATATACTATCAGGGGAATAAATATAGAATTAAGTATATGATAGATGTGGCATTTCAGAATAGTGGGAAATGTATTATTCAACAGATTTGGAACTATTAGTTATTTAGAAAAAAAAAGGCTGAATTTTTCTCTCATCCTTTATACCAAAATAAAAACTCAGAATAAGGCCTGCACATGTTACTCTGTAAACGCTTAGATTTATTTTATTTTACTATTGAATTTTAATTTATTATTTTTATTAAAAATATACATGCTGGGACTTCTCTGGTGGTACAGTGGTAAAGAATCTGCCTTCCAATGCAGGGGATGTGGGTTCCATCCCTGGTCAGGGAACTAAGATCCCACATGCTGTGGGACAACTAAGCGCACGTGCCACAAACTACAGAGTCCATGTGCTCTGGAGCCTGAGCCACAACTACAGAGAGAAAACCCATATGCCACAACTAGAGAGAAGCCCATGTGCTGCAACGAAAGATCCTGCATGCTGCAACTAAGACTCAACACAGCCAAAAAATAAAGAAAATAAATAAATATTTTTTAAAATATACATGCTCATTGTAGAAGTAAAATAATAAGGACATTTATAAGAAAAATGTTAATAACCTCTCTACCCTGCCCTCAACCTAAATCAACTGAGGAATCTAAAGTTTAAGTTATTTCCTTCTATGCCACTTTTAGCTTATATATAAATTAGAATTTTTTTCTAAAGATAGTGTTATGTTATTCATATTAATATGCAACTTACTTTTTTCATTTAATAGGGATATCTCTCTAGATCAACAAATATAATAATAATGCATAGCCTCATAACATTCCATAATATAAATATAACCTAATAGATTTATCAATTTTCCTAATGATGGATGGCACTATAATTGTCTCAAGTTTTTGCTACCTCAAACAATGCTATGATTGGTATAATAAATACTATTGTACATATGCCATTAAATGGTCGTACTTTTATTTCTCTAGGAAGAACAGATAGCAAAGCATTGCTAGTACAACAGTATATATATTTGAAATTTTCAAATACATTACTACTGTATGAGACTTCTTGCTTCCTTTCTGCTAAATAGCATAGGAGGTTATTTAACATTTTAACTTTAAAAATATGATGAGAGGGCTTCCCTGGTGGCGCAGTGGTTGAGAGCCCACCTGCCAATGCAGGAGACACGGGTTCGTGCTCTGGTCCGGGAAGATCCCACATGCCGCGGAGCAGCTAGGCCTGTGAGCCATGGCCGCTGAGCCTGCACGTTCGGAGCCTGTGCTCCGCAACAGGAGAGGCCACAACAGTGAGAGGCCCGTGTACCGCAAAAAAAAAAAAATATGATGAGAGAAAACTGGTGTCCCACCCTTTGATTTACATATTTCTGGCTAATATGGAAGTAGGACATCTCTAATATAGCCATTAATCATTTTCATGACCTCTTCTTTAATGTTTATAACTTTTGCCCATGCATACACAGGGTCAGGTTATTTTTTCTCATTTAAATTTTTAGGAACTCTGATTTAACAGAGAAGTTACCACTTAGCCTAAACATGCAGAGCAAAAAAAATGTTCACTTGGTTTCAAGTTTGGTTAGATTTTATTTTAAAATACATTTTTAAATGTGTGTAGTAAAATTTTCTCTCACATATTTCCCAGCTTGAAAATTATCCTTAATTCTTTTTATATTTAAAACTTTAGTCCACCTAAAATTTATCTTAGATGGCCTGATGAAGGGTTCTAAAAGTAAAGTAAAAATTTTATCAGAACCACTTTTCAAAGAACTCATCATTTTCCACTGAATTAAAATGTCCTCTTCATTATATATTATGTTCTCTTACTTACTTGGTTCTATTTACAGATTTTCATCAGTTTCAGAAATGTGCATTCCTATACCAACTCTATATTATCCTAACTATAGTAGCTTTATAGTGAGTATCAATATCTGATGGCAAATCTTTTTGTCTTATTTTTCAACAGTTTCTTCCATATGTCTTCTCAATTACTATTCCAGTATTTACTAATAAAAATGTGGGTTTCAATCATTCTAGACTACCCACTAGATCTCATTTATAGCACTTTACCACATGTGTTGAGAAATAGTTATCTACTATGACTCTTCTAATTTAAAAAGTTAATAAAATTATAGGTAAAATATGTCTTAAAAAGTCACTGTGAACGCATCCATGAGCTTTTATGTCCAGGGACTGAAAAATGACAAGGCAGTAAGCAGAGAAATAAGTGGAACCATCTTAAAGGCATTCATCAAACCAGATGAAAAAGGCTTTCGTTTTTGGGGCCTTTGAGAACATAGCAAATATAAATTCCTTCTAAAGAAACGTCTTCATTGCTGTCCTCAAAGAACTTCCACAGATAAAGCCTCAAAGAAAATGAGCAGCCAGAATTAAAAAATAATAATAAAAAGATAAAAATAAAAAAAAGATATTAAACACACAGGGAAACAAAACACTATGAGTGGAGCCAGTAGACATCACAGACAATATAATCAGCCTCACAAATACTTTAGATAGTGGGATTCTCAGAGCACAAAGCTAAGTAACTTTATCTGTTTTAAAAAATTAAAGACAGGCTTGAAAAATAAATAAAAAGCTACCAGATTTTTTTTAATGTAAAAAAAAGGACTCCTAGAAATGAAAGATAAAATTGTAACTCAAAACTCAGTGGACCATTTTAACAACATGTTTGAAATTAGTGAAGAAATTATTAGTAAACCTGAAAGTAGAATTGAAGAAAATGATCTAAGATGTAACCCCCAAAACACAGAGATGAAAGTTTAAAAAATAAATTGAGTCATTGAGACTAAAGTAAGAATGTTTAACATATATCTAATGAGAGCTCCATAAAGCGAGGAGAAAGACGAGAAATTCCCCCAAATGATGAAAGACATCAATCCACAGATTCAAGAATCACAAGGAAAACCATGCAAAATAAATAAAATGAAATCCAGACTTAGATAAGTCACTGTAAAACTGCTGAACACTAAAGATAAAAAGATCTTTAAATCAACTCCCCTCCCAAGATATTATGACTCTCAAATGAGCAATAACTAGGCTGCTGGTGATTTTCCAATAGCACCAATGCATGACCAAAGACACTAAAATGATATTGTCTGAGAGGTGAAAAAAAATAATAACTGCCAACCTGGAATTTTATACATAGTCAAACTATTTTTCAAGAGTTAATAAATGTATAAACAGTTTCAGAAACAAAAAGAGTTGGTCAACACCATACTCTTACTGAATAAAGGTTTAAAGTATTTATTCTAAGCAAAAGTGAACTGATTTCCCATGGAAATCTCAACATGGAAAAAAAACCTGAAGAAAATAGGCAAAAATTTGAATAAAGCTAATCCAATATTGGCTAATCAAGCATTAACAATACTACTGATCAAGTTTTAAAAGGATAGAATTATTACATTATGAGATAGGGAGGGCTAATTAGAATTACAGTACCTTAGTCTATGCCACAAGACCCACTCAGATTAGGTCCCAAAATGGCACAGATCCAGAATATTTAACTTGTTGTAAAATTTAGAATACAATCAGTCCTAGAAAAAAAATACATCTTTCACATTACTCAAAAATTGGCATCTCAACTGAAAGGGAAACTGACAGACAAGTTCAGAACTACTTATTTAATCCAAATGGCAGATTTAGCTCTGAAGGATAATGGCTTGTTAGTCCTCTTGGTGCATCACGTAGACTTTTTAAAAGCTGTGTTCCCTTGAACATCATCTTATGGCAGGTAGGTAAATTTCTGTCAGTTTTCTTAGGATGGATAGAGGTGCTCACACTATCATCTAGCAATAAAAGTGAGGGAACTAGCCTTGTGTACCAAAGAAAACCTGAAATCTCATCACTACATTTTGTTTTATTTATCCAAAATATTCATATTTTTTTAAATTACTGAGTAATAAATTATGGACTTCCTAATACTTTTTTTTCATCTGCTTACTTCTCTTTCATAATAGTGGAGAAAGCCCAATTGGCTTACATAATAGGTTATGTATTGGGACATTACTTTCTAGGCAATGGGGAGCCACTGAAGCTTTTTGAACAAGGGTGTAATGTAATTAGAGTTACGATTTTAAAAAATTATTCTGAAAATGATCCACATTTTATTTGATAAGGGTATAAACCACTTAGCCATTGAAGTTGAAAAGCAAACCCAAAAGGAGGATGGACTAAATCTATTGATTGCGCTTCTGCTTTGTAACCTTTGTGCGTGTGTGTGCATATGCACACACACACATATATCAAGACAACATATTTAAATAAAAATATTGTTATCAAGAATATTTATCAATAAGTTCTGCTGGTTAAATTGTGTTGCTCCTCTGACTTCTTGTTACTTTCAATAGGAATCTATGATAAAGAGTCTTTTACTTTACATTGAGTCATTTAGTCAGTTTTTTTCAATGTATATTATTAAATTTATTTATCTAGATATAAAAGTCACAAAATCTAAGTACACAGATTCTGTAAAATATGCAAATCTGTGGAAAAACCAAAGCTTTACAACTTAATATAAAATTTTGAAAAAGAAAATAACTATTATTTGAAATAAAGCATCATGAAACAAGAAACATTTTTTAGCAATTTTTCAATAAATTTAAAGACTGACCTTATGCATACTGGTTTTTCAAAAGAAAACTATTGGGCTTCCCTGGTGGCGCAGTGGTGGAGAGTCCCACTGCTGATGCAGGGGACACGGGTTCGTGCCCCGGCCCGGGAAGATCCCACATGCCGCGGAGCGGCTAGGCCCGTGAGCCATGGCCGCTGAGCCTGTGCATCCAGAGCCTGTGCTCTGCAACGGGAGAGGCCACAGCAGTGAGAGGCCCGCGTACCGCAAAAAAAAAAAGAAAACTATCAAAAAATATAGCCTAGTATTCACAGTTTGATTAATCTGAAACGTGTACTTCCGACTGATACAATTGTAAACAACAGCCTGCACGAACGAAGGACAGAAAAACTGACTGAGGAGGTACGACAGAATTGAGTGTACCTTTGGAAACTAGAGCTGTAATCCAGTTTGTAAGAAAGTAAAGAATGGAAGTATTGGCCTAAACTCCACTGAATCACAGAAACCTAACACAATACAACACAAGTGACATCCTTTTTTCAAAATGGCGCAAGGTTCATTGAGTTGGGTGATTCAATTACCCTCTCAACCTGGAAAGAACCCCCCTCCTGATTTGAAGTCCACTGGCAGAGCAATGTGGGACAGCCTACATTGTACACAGCTGGTAAATAGCTAAAAAGCTGCAGGCTTTAAAGTACAAGAATCTCTGACCTCTCATGATTGGTGCAATGATTCTTCAACAAAATACTACTTACAACAGAGTTCCTTAAAAGTCTGCAAAAGACTACATTTTCAATTAAATACCTCCAAATATCTTCTCTTCATATGGAAATCTGTTTAAATAAATACCGAAGTACAATGTTTCATCAGGTAGTAAAGAATTAATGAAACGACATTTTTTCCTAAAATAGAAATGATTTTAATCTTGTTTAGACACTTTATAAACTTTTCAAAGATTATCATTATTCCCATTTTGTCTTTTTTTAATAAACTTTTGTAGACCTTAAATGAATGTGCTATACACTAATTAGAATCACAAAATCACTATTGAATTATAGAATATATAAGGAAAATTTAGCTAGCATGGATCATAATTCTAGTATCTCCTCATGCATGAAGCCAAGAGTACTACTACCTTAGATATAATTTTAGCCAAAACACTTTCTACTTCAAAATTTGGACATTTTGTTTTACTCCTTTTCTCATGAGGTTATTAAATAAATGAGATTTCATGCACACATTTCACATAAATTATTCATTCTCACATACAAGACAGAGATCCTGTGATGATAAATGTTTGGGATACTACAAAGTTAGTATCCCTTTTCAAATTTCATCTTATTTACAAAACAAACAAATCATTGATGATTTCCTACTATCTACAGAATTAAGTCTCAAATATTGAGCATAGAATTAAAATATTTTCACGACCTAATCCCAACCTAATTGTCTGGTCTCTTTCCCATCACTCTTGTTCATGTAATCTAGGCTTCATTTTAGCTACACTGAATTTATTATATTTCTCCAAATATGCCGTGTATACACCCATATTCCTGCTTTTTCATATGCTGAATACTCTTCCTGAACTGCATGGATTGCAGCACTAACCATATTGAATTATGGCTAGGTTTTTGTGTTGCTTTGTTTTTTAATGTATCTGGCTTTGCTTACAGATTACGAATTTCCAAAAGGCAAGGTCATAGCAGGGACCCTTTCTTACCCAGTACCTGTCACTGTGTTTGGTACGTAGTAGGTGTTCAATGAATAACACCGGCTACAAAAAAAGTAATCACTTGTATAGTATTTACCATACTGAATGAATAGGGAAGTTAATAATTCCACATCAACAAAATATTTGTTGAATAATTACCATATTAGAGATTTTTTTCACATACAAATATTATTTACTTTATACCATAATCCTGTAAGACAGATGTTATCTTCCTTTCATAAATGAAGGTAAAGAAATAAGTAATTTTCCCTGGGTTCACAAGCGTTCAATCTAAAAATTCAACCTGGACTTCAAATCCTAAAAAAACTGACCATGTAGATTAATACCATGTCCTATACCTAAGTAATAACCTCTAAATCTTTTGAAATCCTAAAGCTATATAAATTTATAATTTTTATCCTACAATATATTTTAAATCATTGACATATTGAGAAATGATCTTTATATATTAAAAGGTACCTGGTAGTTGAAGGGGCACTTTACTGGATTTTTGCAGCATTTTAGAACATAAGTTTTAAACCCTGTGAAAGGAAGGATTCGCTACATCCTTATGAGAAGATTACTTCAGCTTTTGCTCAGTTAAAAGATAAGATACTTGGCTAAGAGCTTGTAATGCTCCTTTCACAAACAAAAGATACTATTAATTAATTATTCAATCAATAAACCATTCTCTTAGTGAATAAAAATTAGGCTTAGCCTTACATTGACTTAAAAAAAAAACAAAAACTGAAAGATCAAAATTCCTTTTTTTTCTACTCATGCCCATAAAAGTCTGTTTTCTATTTTTTAATTGTTGGGGGGTTTTTGGTTACAACTCTATCAGTCTCTATGAATTATTCCGAATCTTAAACAAATTCCCTTGATTTGTTTCAGTGTGCCAGAGTTAATACCAAAGCACATTTTAAAACAAAGATACGGACTTCCCTGGGGGCGCAGTGGTTGAGAGTCCGCCTGTCGATGCAGGGGACACGGGTTCGTGCCCCGGTCCGGGAAGATCCCACATGCCGCGGAGCGGTTAGGCCCATGAGCCATGGCCGCTTAGCCTGTGCGTCCAGAGCCTGTGCTCCGCAGTGGGAGAGGCCACAACAGTGAGAGGCCCGCGTACCGCAAAAAACAAAAACACAAAGATACTTCACAAATTTGAATGTGTTCAGATAATCAATGACATTCCTATCTATAAGCATTTAGCAAGCCTAAGCTAGAGTAAATCAATTCAGTGAATGCTTTGTATTAAAAAATGACTAATTTCAACACAAACTAATTTTTAAGACAATAAACAGTGAATACGCATTTCACAATAATCATATCACAAACTGGGAGAGACTAATTAATAAAATGTGCCACATTTTCACAGGCCTATAGAAATCATATTTTTAATACTTTAACCCAATTTACTAAGACAAGCTTTATGCTTTAATCATGGTCATAATAGATAGAGAACAAGATCAAAGGCTGTTATTAATTTTCATTTGCAGAACTGAATCCAAATTTACCTTGTTTGAGATACTTGTGATGAACGATTTAATATCTAGATTAGTTGGACAGCTCTTCTGACAGGGGGCATCTGCACATTTCAGGCATCTAGGGAATAAAATAACTGAATTAAAGAAACTATAAAGTAAGTGAGATCATATTCTATATATTCTCTACCCTATACCCATTCAGAGTTAGTGTCTATTAAGAACAAATAAAATTGTACTATTTTTAGATACAAAAATTTTTTAAGCAATAAACATAGAGTACTTGTGTTTCCCTTTTGTGAAACTTGTGTTTCACTTGTGTTTCACAAACACTTTTGTGTTTCACCTCCTAAGGTGTACGAAATGGCACCACTGAGGCTAATAACTGCCCTTTCTCTTGGTGTTCCTCCTAGAGTTTAAGAAGATCATACTTATTTAAGATACATCATTCATCCATCCATTTACTAAATCAGTCTTACTTGGATCCCTCACGACACTGATAATGCTTAGAGAATGGAGTCTTTTATGATAAAAGTTTTGTATGCCTTTTACACCACAATTATACAAACACAAAGGTAAAGTCTCTCTTTTTACCACGTGTAAATTCCTTTCTTCCTCCATTCATCCCTCCCACTTTTCCACTCACCTCTCCTCCCAGCCTTCTTCTTCCCCTGCCATCATCCCTCCCTCCCTCCCTCCCTCCTCCAATTTTCTGATGTCTTTTAACCTACGCATTATTCACATGGCAATTGAGCTTTGCAGTAGATGCCTCAATGCATAGACCAGATCTACCCGCTTTCAGACTGAAGCATTTATTCCTCCAGCTGCTGTGCCCTCACGTGAAGAGAACAGGCTGAACCAAGGTCATGTCCCCTTTCTAGCTGCTGCCAGTTTCCAATCACAGGTCAGTGAGGGGAGGTAGAGGCCCAGTCTCCTTGCCCTCACTTGGGGAATAGGTCTGCAGTGATCTACTGCAGCCTTTATTGTAGCTATGTCTGTCCAATCTTGATTCCTTCACTCTTGTTACAGGTGTGGATCTTCTAATAAACTTCCCACATACTAATCTCATATCAGAATCTGCTTTCTGCGGAAATGACCAGAGACATGTTCAAACTTCAGTGTTCCTAAGAACCACCTGGGAAGCTTGATAAATGTCATAATTTCCACAGAGAAGCCCCTCCTGAGTTTGAGTTATTGGCCTGGGAATCTGCATTTTGGAAAAACCCTTTAAGGTGATTCTGATAAACATGGTTGGAGCCACACAGTGAGAATCACAGTTCTATAATTACTACCTTAGGACTGAAACCACTGGTTAGAACGGTCTTTAATTTGTACATTCATATACGTATTTGTGTATTCATTTGATAAATATTTAATGAGCCCTTGTTACATGGCAGAACCTGGGATATGAGGTTATAAAAGTGATGAACAAGACCACCATGGTCCTGCTCTCATGGAACTTGCAGTTTGGAGGAAGTTCAGACATATAAAAGGTACTTGTAGTAGTCAGTGTGGTCAATGTGAATTTGGGTAAAAACAGCATGCTAAGGGAGCATATAAGAGGAACAGTAGTCCTAGAGGGAGAGAGTCAGGCAAAGCTTACTGGGAACAATAACACTTAAAGGGATGATTGAAGAATGAGTGGGCATTAGGGAAGCAAATGAAGGTGGGATTTGGAGTGCAGGGTCACTCAAAAAAATGACAAAGGATAAAAACAGTACGTGCCAAGGCCTGGAGAGAAAAAACATGAGAGGGTAGGTGAACTAATGGAATCTGGTATGGCATAAAGTGAAAGTGGGAGTAGTGAAAAATTAAGCAGGTGATCTGAAATTTAACATATACCATTGTCACATCTGTCAGAAGACGAGAATTCTCTGAGAATTTCACTGAGAATGAGTCCCACGTTGCTCAGTGACAAAGGTCACTAGCTGGCTCATTTTCTATCCACTTCCATGTGTAAAGACGTTGGTTCATTTCCTTTAAGAAAACAATACCGGGAAATAGGGGGGGGACCTTGAAGATGGCGGAAGAGTAAGACGCGGAGATCGCCTTCCTCCCCACGGATACACCAGAAATACATCCACACGTGGAACAACTCCTACAGAACTCCTACTGAAGGCTGGCAGAAGACCTCAGACCTCCCAAAAGGCAAGAAACTCCCCACATAACTGGGTAGGGCAAAAGAAAAAACAGAGACAAAAGAATAAGGACGGCACCTGCACCAGTGGGAGGGAGCTGTGAAGGAGGAAAAGTTTCCACACACTAGGAAGCCCCTCCGCGGGCGGAGACTGCGGGAGGCAGAGGGGGGAGTTTCGGGACCGCGGAGTAGTGCACAGCGACGGGTGCGGAGGGCAAAGCGGGGAGATTCCTGCACAGAAGATCGGTGCCGACCAGCACTCACCAACCCGAGAGGCTTGCTGCTCAGCCACCGGGGCGGGCGGGGCTGCGAGCTGAGGCTAGGGTTTTGGTTTTGGACGGAGCTCAGGGAGAGGACTGGGGTTGGCGGCTTGAACATAGCCTGAAGGGGTTAGTGCACCACGACTAGCCGGGAGGGAGTTCGGGGAAAAGCCTGCACCGGCCGAAGAGGCAAGAGACTTTTTCTTCCCTCTTTGTCTCCTGGTGCGCGAGGAGAGGGGTCTAAGAGCGCTGCTTAAAGGAACTCCAGAGACGGGCGCGAGCCGCGGCTAAAAGCGCGAACCCCAGAGACGGGCGCGAGCCGCAGCTGAGGGCGCGAGCCCCCGAGACGGGCGCGAGCCGCGGCTGAAAGCGCAAACCCCAGAGACGGGCGCGAGCCGCGGCTGAGGGCGCGAGCCCCCGAGACGGGCGCGAGCCGCGGCTGAAAGCGCAAACCCCAGAGACGGGCGCGAGCCGCGGCTAAAACCGCGGACCCCAGAGACGGGCGGGAGACGCTAAGACTGCTGCTGCCGCCACCAAGGGGCCTGTGTGCGAGCACAGGTCACTCTCCACACCCCTCTTCCGCGGAGCCTGTGCAGCCCGCCACTGCCAGGTTCCCGGGATCCAGGGACAACTTCCCCGGGACAGCGCACGGCGGGCCTCAGGCTGGTGCAACGTCACGCCGGCCTCTGCCGCAACGTCACGCTGCCTCTGCCGCCGCAGGCCGGCCCCGCACGCAGTGCCCCTCCTTCCCCCATCCCCCAACCCCCGGCCTGAGTGAGCCGGAGGCCCCGAATCAGCGGCTCCTTTAACCCCGTCCTGTCTGAGCGAAAAAACAGACGCCCTCCAGCGACCTACACGCAGAGGCAGGGCCAAATCCAAAGCTGAGCTCCTGTGAGCTGTGAAAACAAAGAAGAGAAAGGGAAATCTCTCCCAGCAGCCACAGAAGCAGCGGATTAAAGCTCCACAATCAACTTGATATACCCTGCATCTGTGGAATACCTGAATAGACAAGGAATGATCCCAAATTGAAGAGGTGGAATTTAGGAGCGAAATCTATGATTTTTTTCCCTTTTCCTCTTTTTGTGAAGGTGTACGTGTATGCTCCTGTGTGACATTTAGTCTGTATACTCTAGCTTCCACCATTTGTCCTAGGGCTCTATCCGTCCATGACTTTTTTTTAAAAATTCTTTTTCTTAATAATTAAGTTTAATTGTAATAACTTTATTACACTTTACCTTCGTTCTTTCTTTCTTTCCTTCCTTCCCTCCCTCCTTTAGACAACGAATCACCCCAAATTGAGGAGGTGGTCTCAGGGAGCAGGATTTATGATTTTTCCCCCTTTACCTCTTTTTGTGAAGGTGTATGTGTATGCTTCTGTGTAAGATTTTCTCTGTATAGCTTTGCTTCCAACATTTGTCCTAAGGTTCTATCCGTCCCTTTTTTTTTTCTAAATATTTTTTAATTCAATAACTATATTATACTTTATTTTATTTTTACTGTATCATCTTTCTTTCTGTCTTTTTTTCCTTCTTTCCCTCCTTCCTTCCTCCCTCCCTCCCTCCCTCCCTCCTTTCTTTCCTTCTTTGCTTCTTTCTTCCTTCCTTCCTTTCCTCCTTTCCTTCTTTCTTTCCTCATACTTCTACTAATTCTCTCTACTTTTTCTCCCTTTTATTCTGAGCCGTGTGGATGAAAGGCTCTTGGTGCTCCAGCCAGGAGTCAGGGCTCTGCCTCTGAGGTAGGAGAGCCAACTTCAGGACACTGGTCAACAAGAGACCTCCCAGCTCCACATAATATTAAACGGCGGAAATCTCCCAGAGACCTCCATCTTAACACCAGCACCCAGCTTCACTCAACGACCAGCAAGCCACAGTGCTGGACAACCTATGCCAAACAACTAGCAAAACAGGAACACAACCCCACCCATTAGCAGAGAGGCTGCCTAAAATCATAATAAGGCCACAGACACCCCAAAACACACCACCAGACGTGAACCTGCCCACTAGACAGACAAGATCCAGCCTCATCCAGCACAACACAGGCACTAGTCCCCTCCACCAGGAAGCCTACACAACCCACTGAAACAACCTTAGCCACTGGAGACAGACATCAAAAACAACGGGAACTACGAAAGTGCAGCCTGCAAAAAGGAGACCCCAAACACAGTAAGATAAGCAAAATGAGAAGACAGAAAAACACACAGCAGATGAAGGAGCAAGATAAAAACCCACCAGACCTAACAAAGGAAGAGGAAATAGGCAATCTACCTGAAAAAGAATTCAGAATAATGATAGTAAGGATGATCCGAAATCTTGGAAGTAGAATGGACAAAATGCAAGAAACAGTTAACAAGGACCTACAAGAACTAAAGATGAAACAAGCAACGATGAACAATGCAATAAATGAAATTAAAATCACTCTAGATAGGATCAATAGCAGAATAACTGAGGCAGAAGAACGGATAAGTGACCTGGAAGATAAAGTAGTGGAAATAACTACTGCAGAGCAGAATAAAGAAAAAAGAATGAAAAGAACTGAGGACAGTCTCAGAGACCTCTGGGACAACATGAAACGCACCAACATTCGAATTATAGGGGTTCCAGAAGAAGAAGAAAGAAAGAAAGGGACTGAGAAAATATTTGAAGAGATTATAGTTGAAAACTTCCCTAATATGGGAAAGGAAATAGTTAATCAAGTCCAGGAAGCACAGAGGGTCCCATACAGGATAAATACAAGGAGAAACACGCCAAGACACATATTAATCAAACTGTCAAAAATTAAATACAAAGAAAGCATATTAAAAGCAGCAAGGGAAAAACAACAAATAACACACAAGGGAATCCCCATAAGGTTAACAGCTGATCTCTCAGCAGAAACCCTACAAGCCAGAAGGGAGTGGCAGGACATACTGAAAGTGATGAAGGAGAATAGCCTGCAACCAAGACTACTCTACCCAGCAAGGATCTCATTCACATTTGATGGAGAAATTAAAACCTTTACAGACAAGCAAAAGCTGAGAGAGTTCAGCACCACCAAACCAGCTTTACAACAAATGCTAAAGGAACTTCTCTAGACACGAAACACAAGAGAAGGAAATGACCTATAGTAGCGAACCCAAAACAATATATAAAATGGAAATAGGAACATACATATCGATAATTACCTTAAATGTAAATGGACTAAATGCTCCCACCAAAAGACACAGATTGGCTGAATGGATACAAAAACAAGACCCTTATATATGCTGTCTACAAGAGACCCACTTCAGAACTAGAGACACATACAGACTGAAAGTAAGGGGATGGAAAAAGATATTCCATGCAAATGGAAACCAAAAGAAAGCTGGAGTAGCAATTCTCATATCAGACAAAATAGACTTTAAAATAAGGACTATTAAAAGGGACAAAGAAGGACACTACATAATGATCAAGGGTTCGATCCAAGAAGAAGATATAACAATTGTAAATATTTATGCACCCAACATAGGAGCACCTCAATACATAAGGCAAATACTAACAACCATAAAAGGGGAGATCAACAGTAACACATTCATAGTAGGGGACTTTAACACCCCACTTTCACCCATGGACAGATCATCCAAAATGAAAATAAATAAGGAAACACAAGCTTTAAATGATACATTAAACAAGATGGACTTAATTGATATTTATAGGACACTCCATCCAAAAACAACAGAATACACATTTTTCTCAAGTGCTCATGGAACATTCTCCAGGATAGATCATATCTTGGGTCACAAATCAAGCCTTGGTAAATTTAAGAAAACTGAAATTGTATCAAGTATCTTTTCCGACCACAACGCCATGAGACTAGATATCAATTACAGGAAAAGATCTTTAAAAAATACAAACACATGGAGGCTAAACAATACACTACTTAATAATGAAGTGATCACTGAAGAAATCAAAGGGGAAATAAAAAAATACCTAGAAACAAATGACAATGGAGACACAACGACCCAAAACCTATGGGATGCAGCAAAAGCAGTTCTAAGGGGGAAGTTTATAGCAATACAAGCCCACCTTAAGAAGCAGGAAACATCTCGAATAAACAACCTAACCTTGCACCTCAAGCAATTAGAGAAAGAAGAACAAAAAAACCCCAAAGCTAGCAGAAGGAAAGAAATCATAAAAATCAGATCAGAAATAAATGAAAAAGAAATGAAGGAAACAATAGCAAAGATCAATAAAACTAAAAGCTGGTTCTTTGAGAAGATAAACAAAATAGATAAACCACTAGCCAGACTCATCAAGAAAAAAAGCGAGAAGACTCAAATCAATAGAATTAGAAATGAAAAAGGAGAAGTAACAACTGACACTGCAGAAATAAAAAAAATCATGAGAGATTACTACAAGCAACTCTATGCCAATAAAATGGACAATCCGGAAGAAATGGACAAATTCTTAGAAATGCACAACCTGCCAAGACTGAATCAGGAAGAAATAGAAAATATGAACAGACCAATCACAAGCACTGAAATTGAAACTGTGATTAAAAACCTTCCAACAAACAAAAGCCCAGGACCAGATGGCTTCACAGGTGAATTCTATCAAACGTTTAGAGAAGAGCTAACACCTATCCTTCTCAAACTCTTCCAAAATATAGCAGAGGGAGGAACACTCCCAAATTCCTTCTACGAAGCCACCATCACCTTGATACCAAAACCAGACAAGGATGTCACAAAGAAAGAAAACTACAGGCCAATATCACTGATGAACATAGATGCAAAAATCCTCAACAAAATACTAGCAAACAGAATCCAACAGCACATTAAAAGGATCATACACCATGATCAAGTGGGGTTTATTCCAGGAATGCAAGGATTCTTCAATATACGCAAATCTATCAATGTGATAAACCATATTAACAAATTGAAGGAGAAAAACCATATGATCATCTCAATAGATGCAGAGAAAGCTTTCGACAAAATTCAACACCCATTTATGATAAAAACCCTCCAGAAAGTAGGCATAGAGGGAACTTTCCTAAACATAATAAAAGCCATATATGACAAGCCCACAGCAAACATCATCCTCAATGGTGAAAAACTGAAAGCATTTCCACTAAGATCAGGAACAAGACAAGGTTGCCCACTCTCACCACTCTTATTCAACATAGTTTTGGAAGTTTTAGCCACAGCAATCAGAGAAGAAAAGGAAATAAAAGGAATCCAAATCGGAAAAGAAGAAGTAAAGCTGTCACTGTTTGCAGATGACATGATACTATACATAGAGAATCCTAAAGATGCTACCAGAAAACTACTAGAGCTAATCAATGAATTTGGTAAAGTAGCAGGATACAAAATTAATGCACAGAAATCTCTGGCATTCCTATATACTAATGATGAAAAATCTGAAAGTGAAATCAAGGAAACACTCCCATTTACCATTGCAACAAAAAGAATAAAATATCTAGGAATAAACCTACCTAAGGATACGAAAGACCTGTATGCAGAAAATTATAAGACACTGATGAAAGAAATTAAAGATGATACAAATAGATGGAGAGATATACCATGTTCTTGGATGGGAAGAATCAACATTGTGAAAATGACTCTACTACCCAAAGCAATCTACAGATTCAATGCAATCCCTATCAAACTACCACTGGCATTTTTCACAGAACTAGAACAAAAAATTTCGCAATTTGTATGGAAACACAAAAGACCCCGAATAGCCAAAGCAATCTTTAGAACGAAAAAAGGAGCTGGAGGAATAAGGCTCCCTGACTTCAGACTATATTACAAAGCAACAGTAATCAAGACAGTATGGTACTGGCACAAAAACAGAAAGATAGATCAGTGGAACAGGATAGAAAGCCCAGAGATAAACCCACGCACATATGGACACCTTATCTTTGATAAACGAGGCAGGAATGTACAGTGGAGAAAGGACAGCCTCTTCAATAAATGGTGCTGGGAAAACTGGACAGGTACATGTAAAAGTATGAGATTAGATCACTCCCTAACACCATACACAAAAATAAGCTCAAAATGGATTAAAGACCTAAATGTAAGGCCAGAAACTATCAAACTCTTAGAAGAAAACATAGGAAGAACACTCTATGACATAAATCACAGCAAGATCCTTTCTGACCCACCTCCTAGAGTAATGGAAATAAAAACAAAAATAAACAAATGGGACCTAATGAAACTTCAAAGCTTTTGCACAGCAAAGGAAACCATAACCAAGACCAAAAGACAACCCTCAGAATGGGAGAAAACATTTGCAAATGAAGCAACTGACAAAGGATTAATCTCCAAAATTTACAAGCAGCTCATGCAGCTCAATAACAGAAAAACAAACAACCCCATCCAAAAATGGGCAGAAGACCTAAATAGACATTTCTCCAAAGAAGATATACAGAATGCCAACAAACACATGAAAGAATGCTCAACATCATTAATCATTAGAGAAATGCAAATCAAAACTACAATGAGATATCATCTCACACCAGTCAGAATGGCCATCATCAAAAAATCAAGAAACAATAAATGCTGGAGAGGGTGTGGAGAAAAGGGGACACTCTTGCACTGCTGGTGGGAATGTGAATTGGTTCAGCCACTGTGGAGAACAGTATGGAGGTTCCTTAAAAAACTACAAATAGAATTACCATATGACCCAGCAATCCCACTACTTGGCATATACCCTGAGAAAACCAAAATTCAAAAAGAGTCATGTACCAAAATGTTCATTGCAGCTCTATTTACAATAGCCAGGACATGGAAACAACCTAAGCGCCCATCATCGGATGAATGGATAAAGAAGATGTGGCACATATACACAATGGAATATTACTCAGCCTTAAAAAGAAATGAAATTGAGCTATTTGTAATGAGATGGATAGACCTAGAATCTGTCATACAGAGTGAAGTAAGTCAGAAAGAAAAAGACAAATACCGTATGCTAACACATATATATGGAATTTAAGGGAAAAAAATGTCATGAAGAACCTAGGGGTAAGATAGGAATAAAGACGCAGACCTACTGGAGAACGGACTTAAGGATATGGGGAGGGGGAAGGGTGAGTTTTGACAGGGCGAGAGAGAGTCATGGACATATACACACTAACAAACGTAGTAAGGTAGATAGCTGGGGGGAAGCAGCCGCAAGGCACAGGGATATTAGCTCGGTGCTTTGTGACAGCCTGGAAGGGTGGGATGGGGAGAGTGGGAGGGAGGGAGACGCAAGAGGGAAGACATATGGGAACATATGTATACGTATAGCTGATTCACTTTGTTGTAAAGCAGAAACTAACACACCATTGTAAAGCAATTATACCCCAATAAAGATGTTTAAAAAAAAAAAAAAAAAAAAATCTCTGAAATAAAACTAAGCTATTTTGTTTAGTATCAAGAAAAAAAAAAAAGAAAACAATACCGGTCTCCTTGTCATTCTTTTATAAGTCAGAGAGTCCTCTTCATTGTCTGAACCAATTTCTCAGTACCTAATTAATATCTTGTTTTTAAATCTGATCTCTTCTCTCTGGTTTGTGCCCTTAGCCTTCTCTCTAAATTAAATTTTACACCATGAGTACCAAAGGCTTTTCATAATCAATTGTCCTCTCTGAAATGCAGTCATTAAACCTCTCCCCTATCATTTCACTAAATGCCATTGTTAGATTCACATTTATAATTTAGTTGAATTCCTATCTTCTTATACTTATGGGTTTTTTTTTTCCCTAAAACACTGTCACTGAGTTTAAAAAGAATTTCTTGGAAGTATGATCAGTAGGACAACAATCCAAAAAGAAAACAAAGCATGGTTTATTTGGTCCTTGATGTTGAAACGACGTGATACTTATATGTGTTATCTTCACATGGATAAATATGTTGTACATTAACAGTGGTTTGAAAGGATTTCCTATTATGTGGTAAAATAAAATAGCTAAAATAAAAATAGCTATAAAATAATATGCAATCTTAAATGTCTTCTGATTTGTAAAAAAGTCATTTTGACAATTTTTTAAATATCTACCACTCCATAAGAATAAAGCAACGGAAATACTTGTTATGATAGATAAAGATATAGATAAATAGATAGAGGATTCTGGTTATCCCTAATGAAGTCACAAGCTTTCGGCTTTTCTTTTTTTTAACACGCAACTTGAATAACAAGGCAATTAAAAAATAAAGTTATAATGTCAGCAGGTATGAATGAGCCAAATTAATTCAAAGTGTATTTTTCTGTTCTTCCAGAGAAATCTTATATTCAACATAAACAGATTCACTTAACAGCACTGACAACACAAGGAGTTTTAGTTGTGGTTATTAAGCCTCTTTACCAAATAATTCTCCTTTTATTATTGAGCTAGTTCACAAATAACAGCTGTTGAAAATGTCAAATGTTAATGAGGCAGGGCAATGGAAACCTGAATTGTAGCATTCTTTTTTTCTTTGGTGCCATGAATATGCCAGAATGGGCAGACTCTGATAATAATACCATCTTGCAATTCTCTAAGCGCTCTGCAGACTAAAGTGCATCAGGCTGCCATTAATCCCACTTATCACTCTGACAGCTCAGTAATTACACTACTGCTATAGCCAGGTAGTCCTATAAAATATCAACCACTGCAGTGGAATGCATACTGGGGAGATGTTTTATTAAACTAGGGGGGGGATTGATCATCAAGTGACATTAGTGTTGACCTATTTTTCTATTTGACAATAAATTATCCTTTGACCATGCCATAATAGATATTACAGAGTGCATTTACTGTACCAAATCAGAAAGGTACTGCATTACAATGATGTAGGCAAATGGTGTAAATAAAATAGCAGAAATGCATGTCAGAATGTATTACCTAAATTGCTTTAAATGATTGATACCATGAAAAATCACAGACACAGTACTTAGGGGAATATGTCAACAATTATTGTAAACCACAGTCCTACATAAATTTTTCATTAGAAGTAACATTTAAGTTACACTTGTTTTTATCCTCAGTCATTTAATTCCCCTTTTATGTTTCAAAGTAACTCTTTTATAGTGCAGTTTATTTTTAAATGCATTGTAAGAGGCGAAAGTTAACACAGATAAACATTTATGTAATATTTTAATCCCCAAATAATTACATTTATACTATGTTAAATTATTTTTAAGGCATAAAAAGTCTTAATTTTTTACCAATGATGAACTTTTTTATATTTATATAAAAAATATAATTATATAAAAAAAATATATATATATATTTATATAAACATTTTACATTTAATAGAGAGGACAACTACAGATTTCATTAAAAGCAAAATATACAATCTTTAATAATGTTAATCCTTCATGATTCAACATCACCATAAAAAATGTATGAAAACTTTAGTACCGCTACTTAAAGGACAAAAACTATTAAAGATATATTTATCCAGGAACTTTCTCTAGGGAAAGAGAGCTATGATTCCTCTCCCCAAATATCAGTGAGGCTGGACAGCTTTTTTTTTTTTTTTTTTTTTTTGCGGTACGCGGGCCTCTCACTGCTGTGGCCTCTCCCGTTGCGGAGCACAGGCTCTGGATGCGCAGGCTCAGCGGCCATGGCTCACGGGCCCAGCCACTCTGTGGCATGTGGGATCTTCCCGGACTGGGGCACGAACCCACGTCCCCCGCATCGGCAAGTGGACTTTCAACCACTGCACCACCAGGGAAGCCCAGAGGCTGGCCTGTTTTACTCCACAGTATGACACCAAAAAACATTATAGTGAGCAATGAACTAAAGCATTTCATTCTTCACACATCTGAGAACAGATGCCTGCTTCTTTTATTGTTAAGCATACATAGCAGTTGGAATAGTAACATATGCTTGTTGAAGAATTTTCTAATCCATGAGTTTAAATAATAATTAATTTGTTTCTCAGTTTAAAAAAATCACACAAATCTGTTTGAAAGACTTGAAAACTCACATTGCATTGTCTTTGGGTTTTTTGCTAGACTTTGGTTCAATCAAGTCAGCACTGTTTCATCAGGTTATGTATTATCTATGTTAGCTTATATAATCAAACTGGGCAAGTCAGTATTTACATTAAAAAATTTAAATATTTTCTTAATATTCATGTTTTATTTCCTCAGATCTTTGATATTCAGTACCTTTATTTGGAAAGGTCTAACTACTTCAGGTGTAGCAGTGGGTACAGGATCTAACTTCTCCACCCTATTATAACCAGTGTAAGCAAATATATAGTCTAATATCCTTCCCCAACTTGCCATCATTTCTACTGAAACTGGGCAGAATGGAGTATCAGACTGAATGGAAGGTGTGTGAATCAAGAAATGGAGGTTAGAAGTGTCATACATATATCTGAGTTCCACAGCTTACATCACTTGCACCCAGATTCTGTCATAATAAAAGGACCCAAGAAAGCTGGTTGGCATCTTTAAAGTATGATGAGACTAATCCAATGTTCTGATGCATTAAATATACAAGAGCCATTCTCAGCTTCCAATAATTCTCTCTGCTTCTCTCAGTATTCCATTAACAGCCTTTCCTATATACTTTCTGACTCTGCTTCTCTGATTACACCACAGGTTCTTACTAGCTCAAGGGTATTTGGAACTAACTTTGAATATTCCTAATATGCATCTTGGCCCAGTTTCTACATTCCACTGGGCTGGAAAGCTATGGCAACATCATTTACAATAACTGAACTTTTTTTTTTTTGCTATATGCCGGCCTCCCACTGCTGTGGCCTCTCCCGTCGCGGAGCACAGGCTCCGGACGCGCAGGCTCAGCGGCCATGGCTCACGGGCCCAGCCGCTCCACGGCATGTGGGATCTTCCCGGACCAGGGCACGAACCCATGTCCCCTGCATCGGCAGGCGGACTCTCAACCACTGTGCCACCAGGAAAGCCCTAACTGAATTTTTTTATCCTGTTCACCATTCTGCCTTTTAACCCCACCAACGATGTTCATGTTTTAAGGCTTTTAATATTTATTTGATTTTATAGGTTAACAACAAAACAATTTTCAAGTAAAGATATTTATCCACTAGAAATTTCCATTCACATGTGGGTGCTCCAAGACAGTTCAAAAGAAGGAAAATTTAGGGCTTCCCTGGTGGCGCAGTGTTTTAGAGTCCGCCTGCCGATGCAGGGGACGCGGGTTTGTGCCCCGGTCCGGGAGGATCGTACATGCAGCAGAGCGGCTGGGCCCGTGAGCCATGGCCGCTGAGCTTGTGTGTCCGGAGCCTGTGCTCCGCAACAGGAGACGCCACAACAGTGAGAGGCCCGCGTACCGAAAAAAAAAAAAAGAAGCAAAATTTAGAACAGTACACAATTCACACAATCAATGCTCAAAACATTTTGTTGGATGATCATGAATCTAGGAATATAACATAGTTAAGAACTTTTCTACAATATTTCTATAGTCTGTGTCAGAAAATTGTTTTGTCTCAAATACTAATAGCTAAAAATGTGCGTTTTACACTTTTTGCATATTTTGAGTTAAATGAAGGAACTTAAAGTTAAAAATAATACTCACTTTTGATCTTCATATATAAGTGATTCTTAAAAATTAATAAGATCACTTTTATCTCCACTTCATAGATGAGAATATTGAGCCTCTGTAAATCTCCCAGAAGCATAATGAAACCAGTGGCCAAGGCAGCTGAAGGAACTACTGGAACATATTTACCATCTTACACCCATCTAGCCCATTCAGGTATGAAGACAACTCAAAATTTTAAAAGGTGATGTTTTACTGACCTCATCTCTTGACAACACTAGTGCCTCCTTCCCAGAGTAATTTGAAGACTGAGAAAAAAGCAGTTGAGAAGTCACAGCTAGAAAAAGGCTATAGTATCCTCTCTCCTAGAGTCCAATTTTAGTTTAAGGAAAAAAAAAAAAAAGTGGAAGGTAGTCTTAACCATCTCCTCAAGAGGCTTCTCAAGTCAAGATGAAAACATTAGAGTTTTATGATATTACACCGTTTCGAAGGCTAATTCAATTACAGCTTTAAACAGCTTTAGCTGTAGCCACTTCTATTGGAAAGATACTTTTTGAGCATAGTCTTATTTTTGAAAAAACTGTGTGTGCTACAGAAACCTCAACAGCCTAAGAAGCCATAAATTTGCATACATCTTGTCCTGCAAGCAAATAAAACACTTCCATAAGACTTTAGTACATATTACCTCCTGAAAATTTTTAAGCAAACATACTGTCCTATTTTACTACACAAAGAGAGTATCATCATGAGTATCTGAAGAATGCTGCTCTTAAACTTAGATTTTTCTCTTTCTTATGAGAGCCAATGGGACTTTAAGTTTTTGTTGTACAGAGGTGGAACAAGAAGAATGTGATGGAATCTGTATATATTATAAACTGCAAGAAGTCGTTGAAAGAAAATAAACACACATCATGCATATATGCATAAGACAGAAATAATTAGGTATGAAAAGAGAACCAAGTATGATTAAAGGAAGTGGGGTCAGTCCTTAAGGCTTTCAGAATCTACTGGGGCTTTAAGATACTAGAAATAGCAGTTTTAAATAATAAGCCAAGATTTCAATACCAATACCAAAATCTAAAGAAAATAGGTTTATTTGCCAAATGTAGGTTACAGCAGTGAAGGAAGAGTGCCCCCATTTCCAATTTCTCTCTACTATAAATTTATTTGAAGGGTACAAGATCATGACTTACAAATTGAATTGTTGAAATGGAATAAAAAATGTTATTATATTGTAACTATTACAAGTAATTGGGAACTTCCCTGGTGGTCGAGGGGTTAAGACTCTGTGATCCCAATGCAGGGGGCATGGGTTCAATCCCCAGTCAGCGAACTAAAATCACACATGCCACATGGCGCAGCCAAAAAAAAAAAAAGTAAGTATTACACATTCACAAGTTTTAAAAACATGTCAGTAACACAGAAACACTTAAGGTCAATGAATACAGAAAAAATCAAAGTATTTCTTAAATGTTTTTTTCTGCCAAGTAGATATCTAGGCCCTAAAACCTATGATATAGTTTTATCCCTGTCATTTGCAGCTACAACAGAGGTATACTTTGATCAAGAAAACCAGAGATACTAATAGATAAAAGTCCTGCTTTATGTCCTGGAGGGATGGTCCGCTTGGCAACACTCTTAGGAAACCTTTTTTTTTTTTGCGGTCCGCGGGCCTCTCACTGCTGTGGCCTCTCCCGTTGCGGAGCACAGGCTCTGGACGCACAGGCCCAGCGGCCATGGCTCACAGGCCCAGCCACTCCACGGCACGTGGGATCCTCCCAGACCAGGGCACGAACCCGTGTCCCCTGCATCGGCAGGCGGACTCTCAACCACTGCGCCACCAGGGAAGCCCAGGAAACCATTTTTTATCCACCTTAAAGATGGTGGGGATTGAGAGTATTTAAAGGGATTGAAGAAGATGGCCAGATTCGAGAAGATAAAGAGATTCCTCTCTCTTGCAGTAATGAGAGGGTGATAAGCCATGTAGCTGGATAGGGTTACTTGTGAGACTTGGTTATACTAAATATAGGCAGCATAAACAAGCCAGATTATACATAGCGTATAGGTATGATATATAGAGCGTCTGTGTGCACACACCCAGACTTATGTGTACACTAATATTAATTACTAAGTGCTCAAATGTGCTTGCTTGTCCAAAGCCTTTAAATGTATTACCTCAGAAAGCATAGCATAGAGGTTAAGAGAACAAGCTCTGGATCTTGATTGCCCATATTTAATTCTTGACTTCATTGTACTGGTGTTAAGACTTCAGGCAAATGACCTAACCTCTCTGGGGATCAGTTTTCTCATATGAAAATGGAGGTAATAATTTGTACTTCAGAGGTTTGTTGTGAGAATGTTTAAATATTATACACCTACACCAAATAGTATGTACTTCTTTAGTTACTTAACAGGCATTCTCTATAACTCTCAAAATGCTCTGAAAAGTTATGCATTGCTTTCTCTCCTTTAATGTGAAAGGGGTCAGTGAAGAGTCACAGTATAATGTTTTACAGTTATTTACATACATTAAACGTAGTGGAGGGCTTCCCTGGTGGCGCAGTGGTTGCGAGTCCGCCTGCCGATGCAGGGGACGCGGGTTCGTGCCCCGGTCGGGGAGGATCCCACATGCCGCGGAGCGGCTGGGCCCGTGAGCCATGGCCGCTGAGCCTGCGCGTCCGGAGCCTGTGCTCCGCAACGGGAGAAGCCACAACAGTGAGAGGCCCGCGTACAGCATAAAAAAAAAAAAAAAAAAAAACGTAGTGGATATCTGACAAACATAAATATATGCTTTAAATCTTCATTTTCTCCTTATGGGATTTCAGAAGTAGGAAAAAGTATTTCTACTTCAGGAAAATCAGAGAAGCCTTCTCGAACAAAGATACTTATGCTGGAGACTGAAGAACAAGTAGGATTTTACTATGAACCAATGAGTCTACTAGAGCTTGATACTGACAGCAAGTTATGGATGCATATGTGGTTTCTCCGTATTCCACACAGCAGCTATTACACCATGTACATTTTACCTGCCCAATAATATAGGAGGAATGAACGAATAAAAGGAATGAGAGGAAAAGAAATTCTGTTGCCTAATGTAATTCATTAAAAAAAAAAGATTATGGGTTCATCCAGGGCAGAGACTACATAACCCATCTTTGGTTCTCAGTATTACTCACAAATGTTTATGGAAAATTCCTGTCAGTGCACTTCTTCAGGAATTAAATGGCTAAAATACATGTCAATCTCATTAGTGACCCAAAGTCATTTATACAGCATCCTTTCCTCATGAGGTTTCTGGTTGTTTCTTCATGCTAATAGTATGAGGCAAACATATTCTTCTCCCAAAAATCAGTTAAATTAAAGATGATAGGTTAGGCAACTCAGTATACTGTGAAGTTTGTGCTTTTGAAAAATGGATATATCCTAACTAAAAATGTAAACTGATCTTTATTATGGATGTATAGTTGAGTAAGTAACTAACAAAAGCAATTAGCAAATATGAGAATCCATGCGATGAAAGAGGCTTTCCTTCATTCCTGCTCCACACATTATCTCCTAGTACTTCTGTATTTTAAATGCCTGTATAAGGCATATTTCTCCCTTCCCCTTTTCAACTGCTGCCACCTGGTGAGATGGTGACAAAGTATTTCTTACCCTCCAGGGTAGGGTAGCACTTTGTCCTGACAAAATATGCTATCTATGCACAAATAAAATATTTCCTTAGGTAACTGTTTGCAAATAAGAAAATACCTATATTTTACATACCATTTTAATTTGAATACATGTGACGACATACATCCATAATAAAGATCAGTTACACGTTTAGTTAGCATGTGGTCGTTTTCAAAAACCCAAGATTCACAATACATTTTATAGTCTAGCCTACCATTTTTAACTACAACAAGCCATATGTAATTATTTTTCAAACCAGTATATTGCTGATCAGCACAATTGTGGTTCCCCTCACATTCTAGACATCTGTTACATGATGCTCAATACACTTTTGATCCGTTACAGACCTTAGGGAGAACTAGGTGACAGTACTGACAGTTTTTATTATAGCTTTCCTCCTACTCAATAATCTTGTTTCACCTGGACTGTTTCCCCAGTAGTGTCATAAACTCTTTGATTTATACTGAGAATCCTTCCAGGCTTCTTAGAAAGAAGAAATTATTTTTCGTAGCATGTCCATATGCTGTGCAAATTATATTTTCAAACTTCGTAACACCTGTTGTATGTTTATCTTAATACCAATGAAGCCCCTTTAGGAAGGGCAACCCAAAAAGGTAATTTATATTAGTCATAGATGCTCTAAAAGCAAAATTTTCAGCAAATGTCAAAACTGAAAAAGCTTTATATTTTATGACTTTTTTCAGGCAATTTCAGAAAAAATATAATAATAATAGTAATATTGACAGATCTTTGATTTCTAATAAACATGTAAAAGAGAAACTACAACTCCTAGATATGTGGGATATATTGATCATGAAAAAAAAGAACATTTGTGTAAATGTGTAAACCTACTTAAGTGCATGGAGACTAAGATTTAGGATAGATTTTACTTTCTACAATGTTATATTATTTGAATTTTTTGCAATGTGTAAATAAAACATGTAATATAAAAAAATTAAAAAAAGACTTAGATGTTGTTTGGCAACTAAAATCACATTATTTTGTGTAATTTTCATTTTGGTCATTTGAATTGACAAGGCCAAAGCCAACCTACGATGCTCCCATATCCTCTTTAAGTTTTACAAGGGGCTAGTTGAAGGTTTTAATAGGAAGACCACAATGAAGTATACTTCTGAGTAGCTGGTGGTTCACAAAGCTAACAGAACAAAGGGTCAGGTCTGGCCAAAAAAAGAGTGAGTGAGTGACCGCACAAGTGCTGGAGGGAGTCATTAATTAAGTTAAAACAACATCTGAATAAAATACTTGGCCTTAAAATTATAAGACAGTATTTGCCAATAATAGTATTTAAATTTATCCAAATCTCAGCTATCTAAGTGCAGCAGGAATGTAGGAATACATTTATTAAAAAGCCACCATGTTCTAAGTTCTGTGCCGGCGAAGGAGAGAATTTACTGAAACTTACTTGGAAGACGTTGACTCAAAAATATACTGGACTTACTTCATGTAATAGAGATTTTTGTTCAGTTTTTTTTTTTTTCTTTGTAAGTGCAACAGTGATTGCAATACTTTAGGTGCTGAAAGAACAGATTTGGAGAGCAAATGCCATATCTGAATTTTCTTCCTGTTGGAACTAGTATTCAGTTTCAAGTGTGGAGCCCACACAAATTTATCTGAAAGTTTTATTTCATAAAAATAATGTCACTCCTCCTTTTTTAAAAGTAAAAGTTTTTAAACACACTTTAAATTAAATTTAAATATTCATTCCTTTTACTTAATTAAATCTATGTTGATTACCCCAAGTAAAAGAAAACTGTATTCAGCACAAATTTTTTCAAGTGTTTTACACAATCCTGGTGATCTTTTTAAAAACCTGTATCCGATCATGACATTCTCCTGTGTAAAGGGAAAACTGGCATATAATGACCTTTGAACTTGGCCCCTGTCTATTGCACTCCTCCAGCTCCAGCTGCAACACCTGCCCCACTCTAGAACTCTGCAGTTCTGTGAACAGGTCAAGTCATTTTTCAGCCTCTATCTATTCCAACAGGCTCGTCCCTTGCCTGAAGAGCCGCACTTCAAACCTGCTGCAGAATTAATCTCAGCTGTCTCTCATGAAGCCCCCTGGTTCTTACCATTCTGATCTCCCAGAGCACCCTGTGGATTTCTTTATCAAAGTAATTAACACATTGGACTATAACAGTTGATTTTCTGGTTTCTCTACTATTTCCTCCTCCAGTGAGAAAATGGTTGGGTCCCTTGTCTTTGTTGTTGGTCTGCTTGAAAATAGATTCATTTTAACGTAGCTGAAAAAGACAACCAGAACTTTGGGTATATGCCAGTTATTGTTTTTAATGTTTGGGAAAAATTATTTTATTTTAATAATTGACTTTCAAACTTATGTAAATAACATACACTTACAGTGAAAAATATTTATATTTGGTTTAATTTATTTAATAAATACTTGTGTAGAAGTTGCTATATGCTAGTACTATTGTATGTGTTTTATAAATATTAACTCATTTAATCTTCATAACCACTCAGTGAGGTAGACATAAATATTAACTCACTATATCTTTATAAGAACCTGATAAGGTAGACACTGTTGTTATTCTCATTTTAAAGATAGTAAGGCACAAAATTTTCTTCTCTGATTTAGATTTGAAATATTTTATTGCTTATTTCTGTGATCCTGGTGATTATTAAGTTAATAGACATTTCCTAAAGTCCTGGGGTTCCCAATTTTCTCTTCTACTTCATTCTAAAATCATAATAGTGTATGGTGATGTCTGGGTTTGCCTCACAGGTTGTGAAAGCTGAATTCAGGACTATTATCCAGGTGTGACTTTCTCCAAAGTCCAGTCTGTAGGTATCATCATTTCATTTCTGCAGTATTTCTCATAATGATAGCCAGGAGCCCCAGAGAACTTGAGAAAGTTTCTGATATAGTATAAGAAAACCATATATGTTATAGTCATTATTATACAATATATGCCATATATGGCTGGCTTCAAATGCAATCTAACAAAATTCCTCATTTGCTTTACAAGGTACCCAGCAATAACACTTAGAGATCATGTTATTCTTTACAAAGCTTTTTCTTATATGTAAATTACCTACAGAAATCACTAAGATCAATCTTTTCAGTAGAAATACCAGATAGACAAAATAAAAGCAATTAGAAACATCCTACAGATACAACTATGAGTCAAAATAGATAAACTAAAAATATATTCAACATCTGTAATCATGACCAGCCTAAAATAATGTCACTATAATTATAACATTTGGAACATTATATATTGTGGCAAAAAAATAATTAAGACCAAAATTGTTCTGTTAAAGATGTTGTCCAGACCACTATTACTTCCCACTAGGGTTTGTGTGAAGTGACTTAGACACTATTTCAGTACTTGGGAGTTTAATGCCTAAGAGTCAATGCTGACGTCGCACATGAAGAATATGCAGAAATTTCAGGAAATTAATGAATATGAGAGAAAAACAGATAAGAATATAAATGTTTAATCTTCTTAATTTAATTCATATCTTAAGGTGGACCAAGATTTCAGGTAATAGCACTGCTTGGAAATGAACTGTTATGATGGTCTGATCATTATCAGAATATTTTGAAAAAAATTAGCCTAGAAGCCAAAGGACACAATGTTCAGAAATAACATCTTGAACATTGTCATGAAAACTAGCTGCCTGCAGCTAAATATTATTTAAACTCTAAAAACAGCAAAATAAAAAGCTAAGGGCACATCATATATATTTTTATAAAACTGGAAAATTCCATTGACTACGCTTCTAGTGAAATGCATTATAATACTGACAGTGCTGTCACAGTTTGTCACAAGTACCATTAAATTTAAGAAATTTAAATGAAGAATTTGAGTGGAAGTAATAGAACTTATATATGTTTGTGGTCTATGGAAACTTAACATATCATTTCCTTCATTTTTTCATTCATTTCCTTCCCTCCCTTTTTTCTCAATCAACAGATATCTATAGAGCACTTTTTACTTGCTGAGGATTACTGCTGCATTCTGGAGTAAACAAGATGAGAAAGCCTTGGGTTCTGCCCTCAAGAAGCTCACAGTGGAGAAGTCAGACAAATAAATACACATTCTCAAATGATGCGAAGGTGTGGCAATGGAAAGATGAGGGATGTACATACTTGCCCAATCTGTCCCCTCCTCTTTCTTAGTATAATGCTAAGGACACAATGAACAGATTTGTTTCTCTAGGATGTGTGTGTGTGTGTGTGTGTGTGTGTGTGTGTGTGTGTCTACGTGTGTATAGGTGTGTCCCTGTGGATAGGCCAAGTAATACAGGGCTTGAGGAAGATAGAAAAGGTGAGGAACTGGAAGTATTTGCTACTATCTACTGAAAGTAGCATAGAGCTCTCTGCCCAATTACTTTTAGATTCACCTCAATCACAAACACATCATCTCTTTCAAATGATCTCTCTTCTTTTACCCACACACCAGCCAGTAGGTACTCATCACAACACAATACCATAAGAGACAATATAGTTTGATGGATTCTGGACTTAAATCCAGCTCTATCACTTACTAGCTTTGTGATCTTAGAAAAGTTACTTAAATACTTTGTGCCCCCAGCTTCCTCATCTAACTTGCTAATTATAGGCTAGACACCATACAACTATAGGGAGGACTGCATAAATTAATACATGTAAAACGCTTAATGTCTGCCACATAATAAATGCTCAATGATGTAAATCACCGTTGTAAATCATTATTGCCTAGGAACAATGGAGAATGCAATGGAATAAATGAGCACTGTTTTTCCACAGCTAATGGGAAGCGCAATGTTACGATGAAACTGTAAAATAATGACTACCACACAGGTTACTGTGAAAACCAAGTAAGATAATTATGAAGAAGACCAACAACAATGTTGCCTAATAAATGATAAGTAGAAAACATTTAAAAGAATATCTTCCAAGCCACTTCAAGGGAGTTTGTGGAATACAGAAGTGAAGTGGTATCATACTGAATAAAAATAGAATGTGTAACCATGACAGATTATATGAAATAAAATATGTAAGATGTGTTATGTGCATCCATAAGGTTTATAATGAAAACAGCAGCCACACCCCAAAGCCAAAAATAAACTGATCTCTACAGATACCCTACGAGCATGATGGGTCAAACTTAGAAATGACTTGGCAATCATTACCTCATTTCTCCAAATGATCTCTTCTTTAGCTCACTAGTAATAGTTTTAATGAGACTGTGTTAGTAACCAATTCTGTATTTGGGTAGTTAGTGTAGGCAAATTTATATGTTACCAATGAAAAGAGGTACTGGAGCCTAGGGTAGTGACAGTAGGCAGGGAGGCAAATGAATTTTGCTTTGTCAAGGGAAGTACCTCTGATAGAGTATAATTTTTTTGCCTCTTTTATTTCCCACATCTAGAATGGATATTTTTCCAATACATGAACACATTTCATATGATGGGAAACCTAAATTTTCTACTTTAAACAGAAAGAGAAGGAAGAGAAACTTATTTTCAAAAATATTTTTAGAGAATAATTTTTCTTATGTACTACCTTTTAATTCAAGCTGTGAAATGTCCCACCTATTCCCTTCTTGATATTTTTTTAAGGTGAACTTTTCAGAACAATCCCACGGAGAGGAAATTGCTTTACAAGCTAGGAAGATATGAATCTGTTCTCCCAGTAGAGTGAGTGCATAAATCCTTTTTTATTGAAGAGGTGTTGGTAAAGTTCTATATATAAGACGACAGTACAGTATTGATTTTGGTAATGCTGATACAAAAGCAATATTTTTATTTAAACATGCCATATTCTTTCCATTTTCCTGCCTTTGCTCTTACTTTTCCCTCAATATAAAATGGATGACTCCTCACTCATATTCCTCGTCTGGCAAATTCTTGGGCACCCTTCAGGATGCAGAATAGGTATCATCTCCTCTTGAGAAGGCTTCCTCAATTACCTCCTTTCCCTCCTTAAAGGTTATTCATTTACTTCATATTCCCACATTTTTCACACTATAATTATTTTTTAAACTAACTATATCCCCAAATAGTTGATAGGTTTCAGGGGACATTCATTCATTCAAAAAATATTGATGGAGCATCCGTTAGGAATAAGGTCATGAGAAAATAATGGCTAAAAAGACAGACACAGTTCCTTTCTGTAGCTTAGGGTTAAACAAACAAACATTTCACTGAAGATGAAGAAGGATTATAATATCATAGAGAGGTGGGATCAGGGGATCAGGAAAGTCTTCCTGCCATCTCAAGGATGAGTAGGAGTTACCCCAAGCGAGGAGAGGAAGGGACAAAGGAAACGTGCAAATGCTGTGAGATGGCAGGAGGCTCAGAGGGTGGAGGTTTTGAAGGAAGATGCTGGTGCCTAGAACAGGAAGTGAGCAGGAGGGTGACTAACAAGGGCTGGGAGACTTCAGATTTATTCTGGGACTTCCATCAGATAGCCATACCAGGGGCTCAAAAAATGTTTGCTGAATAAATAAATGAATAAAAATAGTAATAAAAAGAAGACTATGCACTTGCTTGGTTCTTGAGGGCTTATATTATTTCTATCTTGAGAAAATTAAAATTTTTACAAGGTAATTTACTTCACATTACTATAAATAGGAATGAATATGTTTGCCTTAGCAAGACTTTCCCCTTTTCATATATTTAAAAGTAATTTAGAGAGCTATAATTCAGATTAAAATACAGTATTTATGATGCAGTTAACTTGAAAAATAGGCATCTTACATACATCTGCTTCCAGAGGAAATATTTATAATATTTACAAAGTTTCTCTGTGGATTCCAAGAAGATGAAATTGTACAACCTCTTTAGGAGAAAAATTATCATTTTCCACATAGCCTTACCAAATGAATGCCCCCAAAGGCAGCTTGGTACTAACCATTTCTTTTGTCTGCACTACTGAATTCCCATAATATACACTACCCAAGAAAAAGGAACACCTGCCCCTGACTGATCATCTCATTGCAGACATTTCCCAACATGAAGTGATTCAGTCATGAGGCAAAGACACCTAAAAATAAACTCTCAGGGGAAGACAAATTCAAGAATCTAATCCACAATTGTCCTCTGCATTGAAAGAGCACTGGACAAAGAGTGACTTCTGGCTCCTATGCTGTTATGAACAAATTATATAACCCTGATCACATCATTTAACCTGATCAGGCCTCAGTTTTCTCATCTTAAAGGTATGGGTGTATGATGAAGTGGTCTCTAAGTGCCTTCTAACATAAAAGGGCCATGGTCTGATGTCCTCTTCACATGTTTCTCAAATGTTATGGGACTAGGAGAGTAAAATTCTTAAGAAAAAGTATAAACACCATTGAGTTTTCAGTTTGGGGAGTCAATAAAAGATCACCAAAATTTTAAACTCTAATTTTTTTTAAATGAGAGAAATGAACCTTTTAATAAATGAAACATAGTTTGAACCCAATAGTGAGACCTGTCCTAAAATTTCATTAGTGACATGGAAATGCTTATTTTAAAAGTAATGTGAAGAACATGAAAGAAACCCAACCCACAGTAATAAAAATGGTAAAATATTTGACAACCTTGATCTGGTCCAAAATGTTCAGCTACATTAAGTGATGAGGATATAGAACGTTTCCAATTCCTCCACCCTGTTATTTCTTGGCAGTGTGACTTAATTTGGGATTAAAAAGTCCTTAAAAAAGGTATTTAATTCCATTTTTAAGTGTTAGGAACTGACCGCCTCTACCTACACTACAGTCTGAAGTTCCCATTTATTTTTATCTTCATCATGCCTTTTTTTTTTTTTTTTTTTTTTGCGGTATGCGGGCCTCTCACTGTTGTGTCCTCTCCCGTTGCAGAGCACAGGCTCCGGACACGCAGGCTCAGCGGCCATGGCTCACGGGCCCAGCCGCTCCGCGGCATGTGGGATCTTCCCGGACCGGGGCACGAATCCGTGTCCCGTGCATTGGCAGGTGGACTCTCAACCACTGCGCCACCAGGGAAGCCCCATCATGCCATTTTAGTCTCCTGCACAGGAGAGGTCAAGCTCCTTTCTAGAAAGTGTATCCAAAGAAAACAGTTTGGGGCCGGAAAATATGGGCTTATATCCTGTCACTGCTACTTGAAGGCTGTGGGGCTTGGGTAAGCCACCTAATCTTTCTATGCCTACCTTTTCCCATCTGGAAAATGAGATAATACTTACCTTAGAATCATGAGAATTTAATAATGTACATGAAGGGCTGAAGCCCAAGTAGCTATTCAAAACAGACATGGATTCACTTACACATTCTGTTTGCTGGTGTTCATACTCATCCCACCAACACCTTACCTGGAGCATGTCTCTCGGGGACTAAGTCATTTGACCTGTATTTTGTTTCCTTGCTGCCCAAGCTATAAGCCAGAATTACTGAATCCCACAGATATACACCTTTTGCTGGGTTGGTATTCAGAAATATTTCACTAACTTTCCTAAGGCCCTAAAACTCCAAAGATCTGTTGACTACTCATTAGGTCAGATTTTTTATTTCTGTCATCCTGTCTCTCTCCGTCTCTAGTCTACACTTCTTAAAATTGCTAAAATCCTGAATTTTGAGTCTTCACTGCCAAATTGCCTTTTAATATTATGCTTATCTCTTTTTCGATAATCCAACAGATTTATTCATGTGGCTTCTTATAACCTCATCACTCTCTTTGATATTTCCTTTCCTTCCTAGCCATAAAGTTACATAATAGTGGAAAACAGCATTTGTCTAAATTAACATTGGTATATTTCTCTTAGAAGACAAATAAGAAACTATATTTTTGCTTAATTTTGCATATAAACCACTACATATCATTTTTTTTAAAAAATGGTATTTTGTTTTAGATGAATTTTGTAAGACACACAATTTTTATACTGTATTGCCACCTTCTATAATCTTTTATATATATGTGTATACATATATATTTGTATTAAACTCACATTCCTAAACTGAGAGGCTATTAAGAAAACACATGACTCTAATTTGTTTCAGCAATAACATCATATTTATTTATCAGGCATTTTCTAAGTACCTACCATGTGACAAACACACACCAGTTTTAAAAATGAATAGAATGTGATCCATGACTTTACACAATAACCATATTGTTGGGCAGCAAATATTTAAACACCTAATCATGGCTATATATGGTGAGATAAATTAAAAGATAGTACAAAATGCTCCAGAAGCAAAAAGAAAGCAGTGATAAGTTTATAGTGGGGAGAGTCAAGGGAAGTGTTCTTCGGAAAGTGGCTTTTAATCAATCTGGTCCTAAAGAACAATGACTGTGACAGAGAGAGAATGAAAGCGGGGGGCGGGGTGGGGCGGTATTAGGTGGAAGAAACAGAATGAGAAAAGGCATGGAACGTAAAACTACATGGTGTGTTCCTGAAAAAGCTGTTCTACAGGAAAGTTAGAGTAACAGGTACCTGAGAAGCAGTAGCTAGAAAAAACTGTCCAGAAATATAGTCTGGATTAGAACTAAGTTTTACTAGTCTTCTAAGAATTTTGGTTAAAATGACATTGTAAAATTATGATTTGAAGTTCATCTTCATTTCAAATAGCCACATGACATTCTCTCTCTCTCAATGCCTCCCCGTCTCCCTCCCTCCATATATACATATGTTAAAAGTGCAGAGGTAACCTAAAGAACAACTGAGATACATCAATGGATAGGAAAAGAAACAAAACCACAGAGTAGCAAGCAGATTGGAAGCAACAGGTCTGATGGGCTCCAGGCCCTGAAGCAAGCATAGAGAGCCTAGAATCAACTCTTTTGATATAACTGAGACCAAAAGTGCCCCACCTGAGATGGGGGACTGGAATACGACTCTCTGCTTAAAATCATGGACCTTTACCAGGTAAGGGATTAGAAAAATACTGAGAGTTGTGCTAATTTGAATAAAGACTCATATAAAGCTTTATGCCAAAGAGAGATAGAAGGAAGCTAACACAGACTTGATTCTAAGACATGGGTCAAGCCACCCCTCATGTGGTTACCACAGATACAACATCAACACAATATTACTATGGGATAACTTCCAGAGCCACCAATAGAAGACATGAGATCCATATCGAGGCAACCATGGAATTATTACATGGGAAGGGAAGAAAAACACATTTCATCAAGAGAAAAACAAATAAGCACAACAATCACTCAATATACACAAACACACAAAATGTATAAAAGCAGACAATGAAAAACTTACGTAAAAGACTGCCAGTAATCAGGAATTGAATTTATTACAAAGTGAAAATACAGAGTAATCTGAAAATTTCAAGATTACTATGTTTATAATCCTCATAATCAAATAAAATAATGGAGTAGAACCTGCTGTATATAGTACAGGGAAATCTACTCAATGCTCTGTGGTGAACTAAATGAGAAGGAAATCCAAAACAGGGGGGATATATGTATACACATAGCTGATTCACTTTGCTGGTACAGCAGAAACTAACACAACATTGTAAAGCAACTATACCCCAATTAAAATAATAAAATAAAGAAATATTTTAAAAATTCAACTGTAAAAAAAATAGTAGTAAATACCATTCCTTAAAAACAAAAGAATAACATATGAAACAAAAACAAGCAGAAATGAAAAAGAAATGGGAGGATATTGAAAATGACCAAATAGAAAAACAGGAAATAGGAAGTTTTGTCGTTGAAATGAAAGTATAATAGATGGGACACATTCTAGAGTGGATGCAGTCAGAGAGAAATTTACTCAATTGTAATATGATACTGGAGAATTCATATAACCTACAGCACACAGTGAAAAAGATTAATATATTTATATTCTGGGATAAGGAGTTTAAACATCATTGTACAACAGAGAGTGGGAAATTACTATTCAGAGGATTCTTTAGGAACTAATTCTGGTGTCAGTATAAAGAATGAACAACAGGTCACTGTCATATTCCTGCCAAGTCATGATGAGGTCATGAGCAAACAGGTAGTAGAAGGAATGGAAAGAGATACATTATTTCCCCCAGCTTTTCTCTCACTTGATTTAGTTTCCATATTTAAAAAAATTACTTAGGTCAAAACTTCTTTAGTTACTCTCTGAATCCTCTCTTTCTTGGCCTCAGGTTCTTTCTCCACAAGTATTCCTATCTTCATTATTTCCTTCCAGTCCCCCTAGCATAAAGCCTTATTACCTACTACCCAGAATATTATTTATTTTCACTATGATTGGATATCTCCAATCATATTATTACATGGCAGTCATACTATTTTCTAATAACTGTCAAATGAAGTGCAGACTCTTGAAAAATGATAATAGAAATAGTACTATCTTAAAATCAAATGGATCTGGGTTCAAATCCTGTCTTTTCCACTTATTAATGTGACAAGTCACAACTGTTGTGAGCCTCACCTTCTGAATCTATACAAGGGGATTCATAGAGTTATTATCAGGACAAAAGGAGATTAAATACCTACAGTCTTGCTAAATATTTGTAATGTAGTAAGTGCTTAATAAATGTTACTTCCCCATCCCCTTGAATACCCAATAAGAACAGCAGTCTCTAACATTCCTGATTAACCAAGAAAGAAAAGACCAATGCCCGCATTGTGTCTTACCTTTCTCTGTTTATGTATTTGGTTAAACTAATTTATTTACCCAGCTGTCTCCCCTTCTAGTCTGTAAAACTTTCAGAGCAGTGCCCACTTTTATGCCTCTCTGCATCACTCTATACCTAGCACAGTGCCCAGCTAATAGCAGAGGCTTAATAAATGCTAGATAAACAAATTAATGTATCTACCATCTCATTTATCTCCCACTCACTGCCCCTACATGCAACCAATGCTTTTTAAAACTGTACAGTATGCTATTCTTAAATTACCTTTACAAGTCTCTCCCTCTTGTTCTTCTATCATTCCCCTCAACTTTCCTCCTCCTAGCAAAAGCACATCCAATCTACCTCTTCGACTGATTTTATTATCTCCCTCAAAACTGAACTATCACTTCTCTGAATTCCTCAATCAAGAAAGAGAAAGGATCTTAATTATCATATCCAATAATATATTCTGTTTCCTAGGCTAGTTTATCACACATAGTAGGAGCTCAAATTTGTTAAACTGTCTTCAATAATCTTGCCAATTAATTAAAAGTTTTTTCATAGCAGTAGAATGCATCATAAAAAGATAATGCATATTTTAAATTATTATGATTTATTAACTCAATTATTTTGATTTATGCCAGGGATCTGAAATGAGGATTTAAAAATCCAAATAGGATATTAAGATTCTCAATATTCATTCAAACATCTATTATGAATCTTATTTCTCTCTGAAAGTAAAGCTTCATACCAACCTAATTAGCATGCATTTATTGTGTGTGAAAACATCCTCAAGGATTTTACCTTTTTTTCCAATCAGGTCATAATTGCTTTTACTAATAGCTACTAAATATTTTATTAATTTAGAATTAACATAAAGTAAGATAACACTATATATAAAAAATAATAAGAAAACACTGCTGACAATCTGTTGAGGTAAGAAGGAAAGCATGAGAAAGAGGGGAGAAAAGGAGAACAGGAAACTGGAAGGAAGAGGTGATAATGTTGAGAAAAAAGGAAAAACAAAAAAAACAGAATAAAAAAGGAAAAGAACTGATAAAAGGGTGAAAAAGTAACAATGAGACAAGAAGGAAGGATACAGAAAGAAAGAAAGAAGAGCAAAACAAGAAAAGAGAACAAAGCATAGAAAGAGAAAAAATGTTACATGCATATGGTATTTATTCTATCCATATATAAAATTCTAGCATTATGAAATTAAAATATAGTATAAGATAAAATGACTCAGCTTTCCTGAGACAGCACCAGGCAGCATGCAGGATGTTAGTTCCCCGATGAGGGATCAAACCCGTGCCCTCTGCGGTGTAAGCACAGAATCCTAACCACTGGACGGCCAGGGAATTCCTAAATCTTTAAATACTTATTTTATAATGATATTCTCCTGCCACAAAACATTAAAAATATTCATCCTTTCTGAGGCTTATAAGTTTAAATCCCTTGACTTCCCTACCATTCAGTGATAGATTTAAATGTTCTCCAACATTTCACTTTCACTCTGATGAGGTTCTTTGCTGTTTGTTTTAAGCATTAATATATGACACTGTCATAAACTTCTGGGAGTTCTTTATAGAGTTTGTGGGAAGGAAATGCTTTTGCAGATTACGTTTCATTGCTTGATTATTTAACATACGACAGAAAAATGTCTGAAGAAATTTTTTCTTTAATACATTTTTATAGGCCGTGGCTACAGACAGGCTATTGGACCACCTCAAGGTCACTACACTCAACAGCCATTACACTAAGGTAGGACATCTGAGAAATTCAGGTGCAAGCTCATAGGACACAGAATCAGCCGTAGAACACAAGCACCTGTGGCAGGTAATATCACATAAGTATACCACTCAATAATTTCCAAATTCCATCTCTAGTCAAAAACTCACACCTCACAGGTGGGCTTACAACATAAGCAGGAGAGTAGCCAGTAGCCTTACTCTTGTTTTTATTTTTTTCTTCTTTAACATCTTTATTGGAGTATAATTGCTTTACATTGTTGTGTTAGTTTCTGCTGTATAACAAAGTGAATCAGCTATACGTATACATATATTCCTATATCCCCTCCCTCTTGCATCTCCCTCCCACCCTCCTTATCCCACCCCTCTAGGTGGTCACAAAGCATGAGCTGATCTCCCTGTGCTATGTGGCTGCTTCCCCCTAGCTATATATTTTACATTTGGTAGTGTATATATGTCCATGCCACTCTCTCACTTCGTCCCAGCTTACCCTTCCTCCTCCCCATGTCCTCAAGTCCATTCTCTACATCTGCATCTTTATTCCTGTCCTGCCCCTAGGTTCTTCAGAACCTTTTCTTTCTTTAGATGCCATATATACGTGTTAGAATACAGTATTTGTTTTTCTCTTTCTGACTTACTTCACTCAGTATGACACTCTCTAGGTCCATCCACCTCACTAGAAATAATCCAATTTTGTTTCTTTTTATGGCTGAGTAATATTCCATTGTATATATGTGCCACACTTTCTTTATCCATTCATCTGTCAATGGACACTTAGGTTGCTTCCCTGTCCTGGCTATTGTAAATAGAGCTACCATGAACATTGGGGTATATATGTCTTTTTGAATTATGGTTTTCTCAGGGTATATGCCCAGTAGAGGGATTGCTCGGTTGTATAATAGTTCTATTTTGAGTTTCTAAGGAACCTCGATACTGTTCTCCAGAGTGGCTGTATCAATTTACATTCCTACCAACAGTGCAAGAGGGTTCCCTTTTCTCCACACCCCCTTCAGCATTTGTTATTTGAAGGTTTTTTGATTATGGCCATTCTGACGGGTGTGAGGTGATGCCTCATTGTAGTTTTCATTTGCATTTCTCTAATGATTAGTGATGCTGAGCATCCTTTCACGTGTTTGATGGCAATCTGTATATCTTCTTTGAATAAATACCTGTTTAGGTCTTCTGCCCTCTATTGGATTGGGTTGTTTGTTTTGATATTGAGCTGCTTGTATATTTTGGAGATTAATTCTTTGTCAGTTGCTTCATTTGCAAATATTTTCTCCCATTCTGAGGGTGGTCTTTTCATCTTATTTATGGTTTCCTTTGCCATGCAAAAGTTTTTAAGTTCCATTCAGTCCCATTTCATTATTTTTGTTTTTATTTCCATTTCTCTAGGAGGTGGGTCAAAAAGATCTTGCTATGATTTATGTCATAGAGTGTTCTACCTATGTATTTCTCTAAGAGTTTTACAGTGTCTGGCCTTACACTTAGGTCCCTAATCCATTTTGAGTTTATTTTTATGTATGGTGTTAGGGAGTCTTCTAATTTCATTTTTTCCATGTAGCTGTCCAGTTTTCCCAGCACCACTTATTGAAGAGGCTGTCTTTTCTCCATTGTATATTCTTGCCTCCTTTATCGAAGATAGGCTGACCATATGTGCATGGGTTTATCTCTGGGCTTTCTATCCTGTTCCACTAATCTATACTTCTTTTTTTGTGCCAGTATCATACTGTCTTGATTACTGTAGCTTTGTAGTATAGTCTTCAGTCAGGGAGCCTGATTCCTCCAGCTCCGTTTTTCTTTCTCCAGATTGCTTTGGCTATTCGGAAACTTTCATGTTTCCATACAATTTGTAAATTTTTTTGTTCTAGTTCTGTGAAAAATGCCATTGGTAGTTTGATAGGGATTGCACTGAATCTGTAGATTGCTTTGGGTAGTATAGTCATTTTCACAATGTTGATTCTTCCAACCCAAGAACATGGTATATCTCTCCATCTATTTGTATCATCTTTAATTTCTTTCATCAGTGTCTTATAATTTTCTGCATACAGGTCTTTTGTCTCCTTAGGTAGGTTTATTCCTAGATATTTTATTCTTTTCATTGCAATGGTAAATGGGAGTGTTTCCTTAATTTCTCTTTCAGATTTTTCATCACTAGTGTATAGGAATGCAAGAGATTTCTGTGCATTAATTTTGTATCTTGCTACTTTACAAAAATCATTGATTAGCTCTAGTAGTTTTCTGGTAGCATCTTTAGGATTCTCTATGTATAGAATCATGTCATCTGCAAACAGTGACAGTTTTACTTCTTTTCCAATTTGGATTCCTTTTTGCTTTTTCGTCTCTGATTGCTGTGGCTAAAACTTCCAACCTATGTTGAAAAATAGTGGTGAGAATGGGCAACCTTGTCTTGCTCCTAATCTTAGTGGAAATGGTTTCAGTTTTTCACCACTGAGAACAATGTGGTTGTGGGTTTGTCATATATGGCCTTTATTATGTTGGGGTAACTTCTCTCTATGACTACTTTCTGGAGAGTTCTTTTCATAAATGGGTGTTGAATTTTGTCAAAAGCTTTTTCTGTATCTATTGAGATTACTGTATCGTTTTTATCCTTCAATTAGTTAATATGTGTATCACGTAGATTGATTTGCGTATACTGAAGAATCCTTGCATTCCTGGGATAAACCTCACTTGATCATGGTGTATGATACTTTTAATGTGCTGTTGGATTCTGTTTGCTAATATTTTGTTGAGGATTTTTGCATCTATGTTCATCAGTGATGTTGGCTTATAGTATTCTTTCTTTGTGGCATCTTTGTCTGGTTTTGGTATCAGGGTGATGGTGGCCTCATAGAATGAGTTTGGGAGCGTTGCTCCCTCTGCTGTATTTTGAAAGAGTTTGAGAAGGATAGGTGTTATCTCTTCTCTAAATGTTTGAGAGAATTCACCTGTGAAGCCATCTGGTCCTGGGCTTTTGTTTGTTGGAAGATTTTTAATCACAGTTTCAATTTCAGTGTTTGTGATTGGGCTGTTAATATTTTCTATTTCTTCCTGATTCAGTCTCAGAAGGTTGTGCTTTACTACGAATATGTCCATTTCATCCAGGTTGTCCATTTTATTGGCATATAGTTGCTTGTAGTAATCTCTCATGATCCTTTGTATTTCTGCAGTGTCAGTTGTTACTTCTCCTTTTTCATTTATAATTCTGTTGATTTGAGTCTTCTTCCTTTTTTCTTGATGAGTCTGGCTAACGGTTTATCAACTTTGTTTATCTTCTCAAAGAACCAGCTTTTAGTTTCATTGATCTTTGCTATCGTTTCCTTCATTTATTTTTCATTTATTTCTGATCTGACCTTTATGATTTCTTTCCTTCTGCTAACTTTGGGGGGTGGGGTTGTTCTTCTTTCTCTAATTGCTTTAGGTGTAAGGGTAGGTTGTTTATTTGAGATTTTTCCTGTTTCTTGAGGTAGGATTATATTGCTACAAACTTCCCACTTAGAACTTCTTTGTTGCATCCCATAGGTTTTGGGCCGTCATGATTTCATTGCATTTGTTTCTAGGTATTTTTTGATTTCCTCTTTGATTTCTTCAGTGATCTCTTGGTTATTTAGTAGCACTGTTTAGCCTCCATGTCTTTGTATTTTTTAGTTTTTTTTCCCTGTAATTGTTATCTAGTCTCATAGCGTTGTTGTCAGAAAACATACTTGATATGATTTTTATTTTCTTAAATTTACCAAGGCTTGATTTGTGACCCAAGATATGATCTGTCCTAGAGAATGTTCCATGAGCACTTGATAAGAAAGTGTATTGTGTTATTTTTTGATGGAATGTCCTTAAATATCAATTAAGCCCATCCTGTTGAATGTAGCATTTAAAGCTTGTGTTTTGTTATTTATCTTCATTTCGGCTGATCTGTCCATTGGTGAAACTGGGGTGTTAAAGTCCCCTACAATTATTGTGTTACTGTCGATTTCCCTTTTTATAACTGTTAGCATTTGCCTTATGTATTGAGGTGCTCCTATGTTGGGTGCATACATATTCAGAATTGCTTTATCTTCTTCTTGGATTGATCCGTTGACCATTATGTAGTGTCCTTCTTTGTCTCTTGTAATAGTGTTTATTTTAAAGTCTATTTTGTCTGATATGAGAATTGCTACTCCAGCTTTCTTTTGATCTCCATTTGCATGGAATAGCTTTTTCCATCCCCTCACTTTCAGTCTGTATGTGTCCCTAGATCTGAAGTGGGTCTCTTGTAGACAGCATATATACAGCTCTGGTTTTTGTATCCATTCAGCCAGTCTATGTCTTTTGGTTCGAGCATTTAATCCATTTACATTTAAGGTAATTATTGATATGTATGCTCCTATTCCCATTTTCTTAATTGTTTTGTGTTTGTTATTGTAGGTCTTTTCCTTCTCTGTGTTTCCTGACTGGAGAAGATCCTTTAGCATTTGTTGTAAAGCTGGTTTGGTTATGCTGAATTCTCTTAGCTTTTGCTTGTCTGTAAAGGTTTTAATTTCTCCGTCAAATCTGAATGAGATCCTTGCTGGGTAGAGTAATCTTGGTGGTAGGTTTTTCCCTTTCATCACTTTAAATAGGTACTGCCACTCCCTTCTGGCTCGCAGAGTTTCTGCTGAAAGATCAGCTGTTAACTTTATGGGGATTCGCTTTTATGTTATTTGTTGCTTTTCCCTTGCTGCTTTTAATATTTTTTCGTTGTATTTAATTTTTGATAATTTGATTTAATATGTGTCTTGGTGTGTTTCTCCTGGATTTATCCTGTGTGGGACTCTGCACTTCCTGGATTTGACTATATCCTTTCCCATATCAGCGAAGTTTTCAACTATAATCTCTTCAAATATTTTCTCAGTCCCCTTATTTTTCTCTTCTTCTGGGACCCCTATAATTCTAATATTGGTGCATTTTATGTTGTCCCAGAAGTCTCTGAGACTGTCCTCAATTCCCTTCATTCTTTTTTCTTTATTCTGCTCTGCAGTAGTTATTTCCACTATTTTATCTTCCAGGTCACTTATCTGTTCTTCTGCCTCAGGTATTCTGCTATTGATTCCTCCTAGAGAATTTTTAAATTCATTTATTGTGTTGTTCATCATTGTTTGCTTGCTCTTTAGTTCTTCTAGGTCTTTGTTAAACGTTTCTTGTATTTTGTCCATTGTATTTCCAATATTTTGGATCATCTTTACTATCATTACTCTGAATTCTTTTTCAGGTAGACTGCCCATTTCCTCTTCATTTGTTTGGTCTGGTTAGTTTTCACCTTGTTCCTTCATCTGCTGCGTATTTCTCTGTCTTCTCTTTTTGCTTAACTTACTGTGTTTTGGGTCTCCTTTTCGCAGGCTGCATGTTTGTAGTTCCCGTTGTTTTTGGTGTCTGCCCCCAGTGGGTTAGGTTGGTTCCGTGGGTTGTGTAGGCTTCCTGGTGGAGGGGACTGGTGCCTGTGTTCTGGTGGATGATGCTGGCTCTTGTCTTTCTGGTGGGCAGCACCACATCCAGTGGTGTGTTTTCGGGTGTCTGTGAACTTCATATGATTTTAGGCAGCCTCTCTGCTAGTGGGTGTGGTTGTGTTCCTGTCTTTCTAGTTGTTTGGCATGGGGTGTCCAGTACTGGAACTTGCTGGTCGTTCAGTGGAGCTGGGTCTTAGCATTGAGATGGAGATCTCTGGGAGAGCTCTCGCCAAGTGATATTAAGTGGGGTCAGGAGGTCTCTGGTGGTCTAATGTCCTGACCTAGGCTTTCTCACCTCAGAGGCTCAGGCCTGACACCCGGTCGGAGCACCAAGACCCTGTTAGCCACGTGGCCAGCCCGCAGTCCCCAGGAGGGTTGTGGCTTCAATCAGTGGGACCTCTCCAGATCCGGCAGCAGAGTGAGGCCACCATGTCCTGGGGTTCAGGGGCAGCTCGGTGATGGCAGAGGAGAGGGACCTCAAGCCAGGAGTTCCAGCTCGGCCCAAATGCGGGCTCTGTTCTGGTAGCCTTACTCTTGAGGACATACTAATAACTCCTGCAAAAACTGGCCAATCAGTCAAAGCTAATGCCAATCTATTGGACTCTCCATCCAACCCATAGTCTGGTAAGCAGTAATATACGCACATTGTTCAAACCAGTGAGCTGGGGGTGGTTTTTTATGTGACAATAGCTAATTGATAGGAAAACTGTACCTAGAAGTTCAGTACTATCATAACAAAAACCTAAAATATGTGGCACTGGCTCTACAATGAGGAGGTAGTCAGAGGCGGAAAATTCTTACAAAAGATAGAAAAATGGCAAGAGAATTATTAGTAAAGGCTGAGAAGGTGCTGGAATTATTAGGGATGCTGGAAAAATAATGGTGACTTGTGTTTTGTATCAGCAAATGTAACACTCTGCCCTGTAGTAAATCTAAAGCAAGATATTATAATATACCTAATGAATTTATGGATCTTGGCAAGATGATTTTTCAGGTGATATATTCAGAATGTCAGTTGGTCTTACTACATTTAAGGTATATTAATAAAGAGTGAACCAAGAAGGTACTTGTCCATTTGCAAGTCAATTTTAAAGGGAATATAGTGAAGCTGAGGGTAGCTAAGTTTGAAAATAAAATTTTTCCCATCTGTAGTCTTCCCAGCTGGCAAAAGATTTTCAAAGTGAAATGAGGCCCAAGGAGTACAATGAAATCAAGGCTTAGGTTGTAAGGCCCTTTGCTAAGATCTCTAAAAGAATTAAGTCGTGTCCAGTGGTGAGAGAAAAGATGAGGACGAGGACATGGGCTTCTAGAAATCTTTAAGGTGTGGTCTCACAGACACCAAATCAAAAAAAAAAAGAAAAAAGCAATAAAAAAGTGTATAAAGAGAAGCATTTCTGGAAAACGATTGTGGTTTGGCTTTTGTGGTGAAGAGTAAACTATACCAGACATAGAGAAAGCCCACAAAATTTTATAGTAAGTTTCATAGGTAAAAGAGCCACCAACCTTTAATAAAAGTGATTTAAATTGTTCAAATTGCAAAACATCTTCTGGGCCTCTAACTTTCTATGAGAGGAATAAGCCTAAGAAAACTACTCTGGTCCCAAAATGGACCTGAGAAGTATTTCTTCAGAAGTATCCAAGAAAAGTAACAGATTAGGAAGGACATCACAAAGAGCAGAGCAAAAATCTGAGAAGGGGCCATGGGGAACAATGAACTGGAAACTTACTCCCAAGGGGAAAAGTCAGGACCTAATCAAGGAACATTTCCTATTTTTGGAGTTGAGGAACTTGATAATATTTTTCCAGCATGGTTTCAGAATTACTGTGCACCAGTGACTGTTTGGTGCCTCTCATTTTCCCCCCTTTTGAAGCTGCATCTGAGGAATCACATCAGAACTTTATGTAGTTTATGAGACCCTGTAATTAACATGATACTAGAACTGGACAAGATTTCTGATGGTGCTGAGTTGGAAGTGAGGAAATTTTGCTTTTGGGAGAGACATGTGTAACTGATGCAAGAAATGGTCTATAATAGAGTGGTAGAAAAATGGACCAGTTTCTTCACCCCTTCCCATATCTACACCCTTTGCAATGTGACTTTGCAGCTCCTTTCATCAAAAGGTAGATCTACTTCCCAAATCCTTGAATATAAGCTGATGCTGTGAACTGCCTTGGCCAAGAGAATGTGGCAAATCATGTGCCAGTTTTGAAGCTAGGCCTCAAGAGATCTTTCATGCTTATGTCCCCTCTCCTGGAGCTCTGCCATTCCTGTGTGAACAATTCCTATCTAGCCTGATGTAGCTAGTACATGAGTGACCACAGGGAGGAGAGTCCAGTTGTAAAAGCCAAGGCTACCCGGACCTCCCAATAGGCCGCCAACCTCAAACATGTGAAAGAGTTTAGTCAAGATCAGCAAAGCTATCTGCAAAACTTAGCCCTGACGGGATGTGTAAGTATACTCATGTACAATAATAAATACTATTGTTTTAAGCTTCTGAGTTTGGGGATTGCTTGTTATGCAGCAATAGCTAATTGATACATGCAATGATCCTCTAAAAATCTCAAATGCAGACTAAATAACATCCAAATTTTTAACAACATCTAGAATTAATTTCAACAGTCCTCTCTTTAAATAGGGCCAGAACCAGATGGTCATTTTAGGTTCTTTCATCTTATGACTTTGTTCTTTCTGCCGATGCACAAAAGAGAGGCTGAGATTTGACAAAGTTAAGAGAAAACACACTATTACAATATCTACTTTTTACTTAAATGTTTCCATGAATAAATTTATAATGGCTCAATTTAAGAAGGAGATGACCCAGAAAAAGAGCAATCAGTTCCTCTGAAGTTCTGGGAATCTGAGGATTCTCTCAAATATGTACGTATATCCCTTCCTAATTATGGAAATTATTGAGCAAGCATCTTCCTATATCTAAAAGTTCTAGATTTTGTAATGCCAGGAGACACATAATCTACAGTTTTCTAAAAAGTACTGTGTGCATATTTGTGTATTAAACATAATAATTTTAAAATTCACTGTAATCAGCCTATAGTCCTGGGAAGCAGAAAATGTACTTTTACCCTAAGTGTGCTCTTATCAGCATTTATTTCTATGTTAGCTGATTCTAAATACTCTTTTTTATGCAAGCAAGCATTGCCAAACATCATTCTATAGGCAAGAATTTCCCACAAATCATAGACTGACAGTGAAAGAAATTCACTCATCCTTTTTATTGGCATTTTAGAAGACATTAAGATCTGTGATAATGTAAAAATTTCAAGTATCCTTTCACATTCTAAATTTAGTCATTTTCCTTGCAGTTTAGCAGTTAAGCAGTTATTTCACGTGTGAAAATGGAAATATTTCAATTACAAAAGCTAAATTCCTACTACAAGAGGGATAAATGTTCAACATTTTTTGCTGTAAGTAAAACTACTTTTTATGCCTGTAGGACTCCCAAAATCACAAATATTTATTTCAAAATGCATCTTTTCCTAATAAGGAAAAGTCCATATCAGTCTACCACTTATTGAAGGTTAAATGAGAGCTCTTTCAAATTTAGCCAAATTTCACAAAATACAAGCTATTTTATCAAGATATGATAAATATTTGTCATATAGTAATAAAAGAAATAAGAAAATTATATTTATAATATTAACTATATCACATAATCCCCCCAGATAAAAAATAAAGATCATTAGATTTTAAAAATGAAAACTCTATTCAGTTTTTCACATAAAATTGCCAAAATAATATCCTTTACTAGGTTATAACTTATAAGATGACTTTCTATAGCCATTCATCTTTCTATTGACAGAATGCCCCAGATTTACAAATTAGGTAGAAATTGCCAGTCTTGCCTTGATTTCCACTTACTAGCACTATTCTGCAGGAAGGAAAAGGATTTTTTGGAAGAAATGAAGTACTCTCTGGTATAACAATTTTCATGCTCAAAGAATACAAGAGCTGGATACAATTATACAAATTTTTCTAAAGCAATATAACATCAAGTTTCAACCAATTCATCATGGGTTTTTTAACTTTAAAAAACTCCTCAATTTTTTACCAACATTCTTCAAGCATAAGAATAATCTCCATCATACATTTGAGTTATAAAACAACATTTAACATACCAGGTTGGAAAACATTTGTCATTGAGTAATGATGTGTTCATTGTGAACAATTATGAGACGGTGACTGTTAAATCATTACATTTTTAGATTAAAAGAAATTTTTAACACTGTCAAAGTGTGGGACAAGATCTCAAGACTACCCTCAATATATTTTGAGAAAAAACATCTCGAAGTCAAATGTGAACTTAATTTAGAAATATTTCTTAGCTGTTAAAATATAGATGCACATATTTTCAAACTTCTGCCACAAATTAGCTGCTCATTCCACATTGGATAATAACTTTAAAATATTCAAACATTATTTTTCTCCATAACTTATAAAGAACACAGTGTCTGGGGAAATAAAACAAAAAATAGGAGACATTAGGAAGAAGTTATCATTCTTCCACTTTAAACCTTCCATTTTGAGTGGGAGTGGAGGTTGGGAAAAATAAAGGAATAAATCAGTAAGCAAATTAATCATCAATATGATTTTAGCTACTGATAAATGCTTTGAAACAAACAAAAAACACACACACACACAAAAGCAATTGACTAACAGGAGCAAGGATCATTTAGATTAGGTAGTTGGGGCTTCCCTTAAGACACAATATTTGAAGTAAGTCCAAATGATATTAAAAAACCAGCTATCGGAAGACCCGGAAGGAAGAGTGTTTTGGCAGGAGGCTCTGTAAATGCAAAGTATCACTGCTCATTAACATGTTCATGCTGCGCTTCCATAACTAAACTGCAGTTGCCTGAGTTCAGAGATTACGTTACCCTAGTTGCTTTATTTGAACATTATTATCAGTATAACTCTACATTTCCAACAGTTGATTAATAAAAGTCTATTAGTTAATGAAAATAAATGTTTTTGTAGCAGTATGATATATGTGTGTATATTGCTTTTAGCTATTAGAAAAGATAAAATGTCATTATTTAAGCTATGTAAATAAGGAAATGACTGATATATTTAATAAACTATTCAAGAACAAAACTTTTTCAAAAGTTTTTTAAAACTTTTGCATGCATTTTTTCTATGAGTACCAACATTTTCCAAATTAGAACATATAAAAATACATATTTGCATAATTAATGTTGTGCATGTGAATGAAAAAATACCCACTGGAATAAAAAGCACCCCTACTTTCATTACAGCATTATTTACAACAGGCAAAACATGGAAGCAACCAAAGTGTCCACTGATAGATGAATGGATAAAGAAGATGTGGTATATATATACTCAATGGCATATTGCTCAGCCATAAAAAATAATGAAATCTTGCCATTTGAGACAACACAGATGCATCTAAAGGGTATTATGCTAAGTGAAAGAAGTCAGACAGAGAAAGATAAATATTGTACGACCTCACATGTGGAATATAAAACACAAAACAAATGAACAAACTAAACAAAACAGAAACAGACCCATAGATACAGAGAACAAACTGGTGGTCACCGAGGGGAGGGAGGTGGGGGTTGCTGAAACAGGTGAAAGGGATTAAGGGGTACCAACTTCCAGCTATAAAATATATGTCACAGGGATGTAAAATGCATCATGAGGAATACAATCAATAATACTGTAATAATTTTGTATGGTGATAGATGGTTACTACACTTATAGTGATGATCATTTCATAATGTATTTAAATGTAGAATCACTATGTTGCACACCTGAAATTAACATGATATATGGCAACTATAGTTCAATTTTTAAAAAAAGATAATTGTGACTAACACCTTACATGAGAACATACTATTTTGAGTAACTAGAAAACACACTACATTTTCATGACAGCTTTTTTTTTAAATAAATTTATTTATTTATTTTTGGCTGAGTTGGGTCTCCATTGCTGCGCGTGGGCTTTCTCCAGTTGCAGCAAGCAGGGGCTACACTTCATTGCAGTGTGCAGACTTCTCATTGTGGTGGCTTCTCTTGTTGCGGACCACAGGCCCAGCTGCTCTGTGGCATGTGGGATCTTCCCAGACCAGGGCTCGAACCCACATCCCCTGAACCCGCAGGCGGATTCCTAACCACTATGCCACCAGGGAAGCCTCATGACAGCTTTTTGATATAAGCTCTGTCTAGGATGACTGGATAATATAACAGTCATTTCTATTTTATTAAACTGGGAAAATTCATAATACTCTTGTAAATAAATCTTTATAAGTGTTAGATCAAGCACAGGAAATGACATGAAATATATTAGATATGATATCCAAAATCTCAGTGTAACAATTTATTTACTGCAAAAGTCTCATTCATATATTCTATTTCTTACATTTATTTATTACATCCTTAATACATCTTAAGACATTAAAATCTAAAATATAAATATATATGGGCACACACATATACATCTATACATATAGGATATATTTGTTTGTGTGTATGTAGATAAAATAGACCATAACACTATAAATTGGCAATTGTGAAAAACAAATGGCCATCCATTTGAGATATTTTTAAATGTTTAAGCTTAATTTTATCAAAAAACTTACAGTTAAATCAAAATGTAATTTTTCCCACATCAGATTGGCAAGTATTAAAAAGTATCCACTGTTGGAAAGTAAATGGGAAACAGACACATTAATAATCCATCAGTGGTTATCAACTTTAAAGAGCTATTTGACATTTATATTAAAAAAAATACTCCTGCCCTGCCTCAGGTGGGGCAATAACTAGTAATTTTTCTGCATCTATGGATAGATCTCCTTCCTCATTTCCTAATATTCTGAATTTATGTTTCATAGCATTTCTTTTTATCCATTTGGTATGGTCTATCTAAATAAATGATTTATCTTTTCAAAGAACCAGCTTTTAGACTGAGTTATCAGTTTTTCATTTTTTATTTGGTATCTTCATTAATTTTTACTGATTTGCCTACTGCTATCATATTTCTCACTACTACTGAGCTTCTATCAAGCATCCTAATTTTTCTAGTTTTCTCATTATAAATAGTGCAGTGTTAATTAGTACATAACATTTTTCTTTCTTTTTTTTTTTGTCTCCCCAGTGTTTTACAAGGCACATATTCTACTTTGAATTTTTCTAGTTGCTCTCTTGGTGTTTTATTTAATAGCATAAGTGAACCAATTTTTCTCCTGGTCAGTTAAAAGTAAAATTGTATATTTTTGACTTCTTTAATTTCCCTACTCCATAATTACTCATTCTTCATTATTACAGTCTGGGGTCTTACATGCAAATTATCATCATTATATTGACATGTTTTCATTATAACCTATTCTTTCAAGAATATTTGTCTTTTACATTCACTTGTACCCAAGATATTTTAAACACCAATTCTTGATTTCTCAATTTTTTTCATTCACTTGGAAAACATTTTCCAGTAACGTTCCCTAATAGGTTAAACGGTATATATTCTGAACACTTGAAAGTTTAAGAACATTTTTCTATCACTACCATAGATAAACATCTTGGTTTTTTATAAAATTATTAAACACAATATATTTTTTCCTTAAAATTCTATAGATAGAATTTCTCCACTGTCTTCTGACATATGGAATTGAAAATAAGATGTATGAAGCCGACTGATATTTCCCCCTCTTATAATCTGTTTCTTTGGCCTAGATATTGATAGAACTTTTCTTAATTATTGCAGTACAATAATTTGACAGTAACAAAAAGAAAAAGAAATTACTGCAAGGTAAATAAAATATTCTTCTATTATGCCTCTGATTATTGTCTCGTTTCTACATTTTTGCTTCCTCTTTGGGGCACATCTATTTCTGCCCCCCTACTCTCTATTCCCTTACTCTGCTCTTTTTATTCAAAGTATTTATCATTCCTAACATATTATATATTTCTATGTCCCCGTGTCTATAATTCTTCATCCCTCCACAGGATGTCAGCTCTGTGAGAGCAGGTACAATATTTACTTTGTTCATTGCTGTATCCCTAGAGAATTGACTGAGATCTAGTATACCAAGAATGTAGCTAGAATATAAACGTTTTGAGTGAACCACTGAAATCATATATATTGGGCCATCGTTTTATCCTTAATATAATTGATTGTCTCATGTTACACATTATAATTTTCATCTGCATTATTAAAAACTGCTCAAATTTCTTCTTCTTATCACAGATTTTATTTTATATTTTTAGCCCTAGTTCTACTCATTACTGTCTCCAATGTGGGATCTTTCTTTTTTTAGATTCTTAGCAGTTCTGTCTTCCCTCTCTCCCTTATCCTATCTCTTCCTGTATTCTGCTCTTTTTTCATAGAAGTCATGCCTTCATAACTGTGTTGAGGTCCTAAAATTCTTCCAAGGTGCGTGCACGGCTATGTACTTATCTTTTTTTTTTTTTTTTAAACATCTTTTTTTTTGCGGTACGCGGGCCTCTCACTGTTGTGGCCTCTCCCGTTGCGGAGCACAGGCTCCGGACGTGCAGGCTCAGCGGCCATGGCTCACGGGTCCAGCCGCTCCGCGGCATGTGGGATCTTCCCGGACCGGGGCACAAACCCGTGTCCCCTGCATCGTCAGGTGGACTCAAAACACTGCACCACCAGGGAAGCCCCATGTACTTACCTTTAAACAAAAGATAATGGGTAACAGTTACAGGCATTGCTACCAGAGTTCATCTGCTTCACATGACCAAGTCCTGTGACTATCTTGGGACTACCTTTCAAAGAAGATCCTGTGACTTGATTAGTTTTGAAGACTTCCTATCCAGTTTCTCTAGGACTTTCAAGATCTGCCTATATGTAGAAGGAGGAAGGAGGCATGGTGGAGACAGGAGCGAGAGTCTAGAGCAATGAAGTATCCTCCTCCCTCAGTCTCAGGCAGTCTTTATGATATAAATTTCAGGCACAATAAAAATAAGAAACCTGGCCAAAGTTTTCTTAGGGGAATTCCTTCTGATGTATATGTAGTACGTAATTCTTCAAGACTATTAAATTGTCCATCAGACCTAGTTGTCACTGTTTTTGTAAGGTTTGACATTTTTAGTGTATCTCCTTAAGAGTTCATAAAGGCTGGAAAAGGCTACATTTTAATTTTAATTAAAGTAGTATTCAAGTTTTCTGACAGATATTATATACTTCTAACGAAATTATCTTAAATACCACATGAAGTTTGGATACTATTTACCATGATTAAACTACTAACTACAATTAATAATTATTTATTTATATGTCTTTCTTCATTTTCTTCCCTGGGTAGTCATTATTTGCCACCTACCAGCTGGTAGTGAAAATCCATAATGATTCATTTTTAACCCAGATTATTTAAAATATTAATATTTTAAAATTTATATATGCCAGGCTTTTTCATATTATGTATGTCTGATTTTTCACTTGCAATATAGAAAAAATGACTTTGTAATGAAAATGACTTTCCCTTTGCTTATGAGCAACTATAAATCTGTTTATTGGAAACAGTGTCAAAGATACTCCATACACCCAAGCCCACATTAATTTCTCCTTACTCCACATTCACTCACTAACATGCAATTCAGTGCTTACTTATTTGCAAATTCATAGTATGAAATGTTCTTAAGATAGAAGTGCCAGAAGGGACCTTACAGATTATCAAGTTCAATTTACAAATGAGAGAACAGAACCACAGAGACATATTCAAGATTACAAAGCTAGCTAATGGCAGAACTGAGGCCATAACACAGGTCTTACCATTTCTTTTCCAGTTTTATTTTTCTAGCCAGATGGGAAGGTATTTAAGGACAGAGATCATGTCCTCTATGTCCTAGTAACCTCTTTCATAATATGGGTAATAAGTGAAAAATGTTGAAGCGCTGATAAATGAGGGATGATAAGCAACACATGCTTTTGTTTTTCTGTTGCTGTTCTAGCTTGACTGCATGGTTAAGTAGCAATTATGTACCATATCATAATAATGTGACAACTAAATGTGATAAACCTCAAATGTGTTCTCCAAGTAAGGTCACATCAGAAAATACTTAGAAATAAAAAAATATTTTCTTTGGTTGTAATAATAATTAACAAAATATCTCAAAGTTTAGTAAGCACATCAATAACATCATCTCATTTAATCTTTCAATGGCCTTATTTAGTAAACATTATTATTATCTCCAAATTACTAATAAGAAGAAAAATCTCAGAGACAAAGTAACTGGCTCAATATCTCAAAGCTAATGAATAGGAAGGCAGGAAATTAAACTTAGTCCATTTCATTAAGAAGCTTAAATTCTTTCTATCACTTCTCCACACACGAATGCTGTTTATTAAACCATGTCCAAAAACTCCTGTATTCAATACCACCAAAATGAAAATTATAATTATTACTCTCAACATTCAAAATTACTATAACCTAAGATATATTTCTTAAAATGTGTAAACTTAGTTATCACTTCTTACTAAAACATGTCAATGATTATAATAGAAAATATTTCACTGTTATGTCATTGTATATAGGCATAGGGTGAAGGGAAAGGTTTCCCTTTATGCAGCAGTGAATACATAAACCTATTTAACAAATTGGAGTTAGCAACAGTAAAACTCAAAACAGTAGTATCTTTGATAATTTTCCACATATTCCCTAAGAAATAGCTGCTCAATTTTCCTAAAAAAAAAAAAAAAAACCAAAAAAATCCTTAGGTACAGTGAATTTTTATGTACAGCACAACAATGGTTAAGGAACCACTTGGTGCAACAAGCTCTCTTTCTATACTGATGGTTATCATTGAAACACACTGCCACCTTATGACAATTCTTTTTATATCTTAATTTTCAGAAAACTCTGTTTTAAAAATAAACTCTTGCCAGGAATATGACCATGAAGTACAGAAATTATCTAAAATTTAAAATAAACAAATAAAATAAAATCCCTAGCTCTACTGAAAACAGACTGAGAGAAAAATGCTATATTTAAAATAATATTTTGAGATTTTTGAATAACACAATGATTTGGATGACATGATGTAAGCATTTTTAAATTCAAGGGACCAGGATATAACTGATTGCATGCTAGCAATGGACTTAAATTTTGAGTCTACTTTCCAATTATAGTTTGAGAAGTTATATCCAAAGCTTTAGTCCCTTATTGTATCTATCATACTGCATACACACACCCAAAAGATATAAAAATTGCAATGGTTCTGTTTGGAAGTATAGGGTAAAGAGACACTAAAATTAAGAAAGACGGTATATCTGAATAAAGTCTTTATTATGTGAAATTTATAGTAAAACAAAATAAGTATTATTACTACTACAAATTAAAGTACTGATTTGCATAGAATCCTCTTTTTGTTTCCACAGTAGAAATTTCTATTGTACCAGAAAATGTGAAGCTTTTATCCAGCAGCTGGCTTATTTTTCTCTATGGACCCAGTGATTCATGTCTGTGTTGGGTTTTGTTTCCTTTTTTGCATTAGCTCCTAAGGTACTTATAGATGAATTTATGGTTCATATTTATTAAGTATATAAGAAGTCACTGTATGCATTTTGTACTCTACTATCACTCCTGGCTACACCTTATTTTTCTGCCTTATTTTTACTTTGGCCTGATAGTACCATTTACTTTCATTTTTATGTATATACTTGGTACTGTGGAATGAGTATGGATTTTGGAAGCTGAACAACCAGAACCAGCTCTAACTTTTACTAGCTGCAGGATCCTGATAAATTACTCCATCTCCAGGGTAAACTATAGATTTGTCATTCATAAATCAGGGTTAAAATACCTTCTTTGCACACAGTTGTCGTAATGATTAGACAATGATTAGAGATACTTAATGTCTATTGAGTGCTTGATATGTAATGGTTACTTATATGACTTAATTTCTACATTTTTATTTCAATAAAGCGTCTGAAATCAAGTTGTATTTTATAATTGCAATTAATACAGTAGTATTCTCTCAAAAAAGATGTTTTTAAATCAGTGATATCTGAGAATCTAGGAAAAACAGTATTAACTTATTGTGCTGTAGTTTTATAATCACCCTCATGCTCTCTTTGAACTAAACGGAATTATTAACAAAAATATTTCAGTGAAATGCTCAGTTGAAGTTAAATTATGAATGAAGGATAAACAAATAAAGGATGTAATAAAGACTGTGGTATTATAGTTTTAAGGGAAAAAGTTGACAGTTCACTAAAGTTTTCTATTTTTGTTTAAAATTTATGAGCAAAGGAACAAAACTTTAAAAAAGAATTTGTGCTTAATAACACATTGCTTAGTTTAGTTACTGACTTGCTGTTTGCCCAAAGTTTTCATCAAGAGAGTTCTTACATGTGGATACCAGTGGAGACATCTGTAAAAGTTAGTGCCACGTTAACTCTTCTAGGCATTGCAGCACCTGGTGACGCCACAGGGAAGAAATCATGGATACTTCTTGAACATACTGCAACAGCTGTCAACTCGGAAGGAGGTATATTCTAAGTTCTACCAAGCAAGTAGTATTCTACAAAACCTCATTCTATTCCTTCTTTTAACTGAAAAGAAGCCAGATGGAAACATGCAACTTGTCAAATGGCAAATAAAGAATTCATATAAATCGTATTGCATGGGTCTCTTTATGTTCAGCTTTAAATACTTGGTTGCTCAATTCTCAGAATAATTTCACTGACATTTTAAAATAAAAATAAAGATACCAGATGCTTTTCCAGGTAAAGAAAACACCACATCTCTAAGAGAACACAATAAATGTAAAGACAACGGCAATATGATTGTATCTTTAACATAATATCAGAATGAAGAAATGAGACATCATTCTAGAAGCTTAATAATGTCCAGAATGACTGTGACTACTGCATGACTAGCCATCTCTCACAACAGTTAATGGTGCAATCTGCTTGGAGCACACAGCCACAGAAAACCAGAAAACAAGCATTTTTATTCATGATATAGCAATCCTAGCTGTGCTGCTAGGGCTAAACCTCCACCTGTATCTCCATTGCAGACTTTTATTTCCATCCATTATATGAAATTACCATAATAATTTTAAATATACTGTGGCCAGATTTAATCGTTGATGTATACAAAGATCAAAAACTAGTAATTTTGTGATATATTATTGCTACCAAAAATTACTTAAGATTTTAAGATCATAAGATGCTTTTCACAAAATTGGACATGTAATTATTCAATATTTAGAGTTCAAGCTTCACTATTTCTGAGGTGCCACTGGGAATGTGTTAATTTGTCCATCCATTCTCTTATGGCTGCATAAAAACATTAGTTGAGTACCTACCATATAACATACAGCATGCATTTTTATTTACACAGAGCCATTCCTTAAACATCACTAAACATTTCTTTTATAGCTGAAGTCTAGTTTAGGGCAGGAAAAATACCCTACAAAATCTGAAAGAGAATGATTTGTATCAAGAATCTGAATCATGTCATAAATGGTCTCCATTGGGTATGATGTCTTAATGATGGTGTGATAGAGATCACTGAATCCCCATGAGCATTCATAAATTTCTCACTAAACTGAATTGTAGTATAAATAATTTCCTAAAAGCTTCTTAAAGACACAAATTGTTTGCTTCTCTTCTACATAAAGCCTAAGAATTATATAAATGATTGTAGCAAGTCAACTCTCATTTTTCGATACCAGTAATAACATATCTTAATGTGGTTAACCAACAATAAGCAGTATTTTATTAACAATATTATCCACTTTTCAAATGCTTAAAATTTTACATTATTTAAATACAACAACCACATCATTCATAAGAAACAGACATCTTTACACCCAGCACTACAGATGAGAAAGCTGAGCCTCACAAAGGTTCAGAGAGCTACCTAAGATCACACAGAAAGTAAGAATACTGGGGTTTTGACTAACTGATTCATGTTTGTGTCCAGCCCATGTCTCATTCCAGTCCTTTATCCCTTGATAAAGCTTTTAGGCACAAAAGTTAAATACTAGAATGTACTCTTCAGTATACATTGTAAAGGAAACTTTAAGGGACAGAAAGATGGAACTTAAGATGTTGAGGCAGGAAACCCAGCCACTATTTTCCACTTTCTCTCTTTCTTATCCTCTCCCGCTAATAGATGCACAATTAAACCACTGCAAACAAAGAACTTCTATGCAGGAGGTGTAGTTCATACTGCCCAGTTTCTGTGAGTTACATAACTCACTGTAGGAGATATACTCATAACTACTACTTCTACAATCCTCACTTCTTTGCAAGTCGTTTTACCTCGCCTTTCTTTTCACACCATCATCCCATTTCCTTTTGTGGCACCAGAGAGCTGCTGTGGTTCACAATATAAACGATGACAGTCACTGCAGCCTTGCTTGTCACATGCTCTATGGAAGGTCCTCATCCTAGTAGCTACCTCTTTCCCAGAAAATGGAAGTCTACCACAGAGAGCTCTTGATTATCTGCAGGTAAAACATCTGCATTGGGAATTACCCGTTTGCTCCAGACACTGCCGTGCACACACTTTTCTTCCCACCCTACCAAGCTGCATTCCAATTTCATTCAGTTGCCTATTTACATTTAAAACTTCCAACAAAAGCACAGAAAGTGAAAGTGGTGAAAAGGCAAGGGGGTAGGTGGGGAAGGCCCACTCAGAAAAAGGCCATAGAATCATACTACTATTGTATATATACCCACTCTAGCATTAACAGGATTAGTCAACTAAGTGCCTTAAGTCATTTATAAAGAGTAAACTATTTTCCTTGCCTACATTTGAAAAACAGAATAAATGACTAAACTCCTTTTCTGCATTTGTCTGTATGAATCAAGCCTTAGAATATATTCCTTGAATATCAGCTGGTAGTACCATCAGGGTGTTGCTATGGTTCTTTGTGACTCAAAAATATAAAATGTGAATCAACATAATGAAGGCACAATCCTAGAGAAATGTGCAGTGATGTGACAGGCACTCAAGAATTCTTGGAGAGTGGGGGAGCGGTGGGTAAGGGAGACGCACAAAATGTTAACATTTATAGTTCCTGTGTTACCTATCTCTCAAACATTCTGTTCCTAGTTCTTATAGAATCAAGACTATGGAACATAAAAACAGAATAGAAAACTTTGATCTTGACAAAATAATTTCTGAATAATTATGACTGTAAGTGATTGGCCTCTTCTACAATATTAAGAACTCCATGGCTCAGTTTTATGTAGATATGTGTTGATCATCTTATTTTAAAAAATCTTTCTTATTTAAAAAAAATATTTTTATACGAGTGGACTCGGACCATAGGAAATAAAATGTACTTTCATTCTTGGGTTGAAGGTGAAGGGGTTGTTACCCCAGGAATGATGTTCTTACTTTCAGGCAAGAATAAGAAGGCATCATTTCTTGGGGATCATAAAGCTGGAGATAGAATCTCATGACAACTTGTTCAATGGAAGGCCATACCTCCCTTAAGATCAGTACTTTATCCTAAATCCCAGACTTGTCCCCAAATCAGTAATAGGAAACATCAGCTTTTCCACACAATCTCTCATACTTCTAACAAAATCATGCTTCCCATGGCAACAGATGATATCTTAGGAGAGGCAAGTTCAGAGTAGAAACAATACACATAATTGTGGTCTAAGGAGCAGGACTGATACTACCCTGACCTTATTATCCTCTTACATTTTTTGTTAGGGGTAGTAGTAATAGTTTACAAGAACATGAGTCACGTTACGGTATAACCAATCTGATGTGAAATATTTGATCTCATTTGAATTTCTATCCCCAAGAGACAGAAAAATGTTCAATATAGAAGGAATAGTAAATAAAAGCAAAACTAAGGACATCTCAATTCCCAGTGATCATTATCTCTCCAAGCAGTAGTGTTTCCTTAGGCATGAGCCATGCTTTTCCTTTTCCTTTTTTTTCAAATTACTCTTACAGTGAAAATAAAACCAATTTTTCAGCTTTTCATAACAACATTTGAAAGTATAGATATCTATTCAGTAACCTAGTCTCCCTGGCAAAAAGCTCTAGGGATATATGAAGAAGCTCTTTAGAGGAAAAGGACATACAGAACAAGGGAATACACTTAAGTCTCTAAGTATATTAAGGAAAATGTAAATATATACAATTTTACAAGACTAAACCATTGTCTTCAAGAAATGGAGCACACAATGTATTCGGGGTGGGGGGAGGTCCTCATTTAATACAATAGGCTATGAATCAACCAGATTATATATTTCCTCTTACTCATAAGGGCACTAGGGAAGCACTGTTTCTCATAGATGGTTTATATTAAAAAACACAACCACTCTCTTTGCTCCCCTTTCAGAATACTCTCTAACTACTTCTATGAAAAACATGCGAGGGATTCATATTACCTGACTAAGCTGACAGATGTTATCCAAAGTGACATTGTTATGAGACTGTGATTTTGACAGTCATCTATATCAACTTCTTCTTAATGTCCCATTTTTCACAGGGTTAAGTACACAGGAACAAAGGTAGACAATACATAAAAAAGTGTGTCCAGAGGAATTTTAACACCAACAGAAGCTGGGAAAGTAATTCCTGTGTTGCTAACTTTTGTGTCAGGAAATAATGTAGAATTATGGTGTACATGGAGCTCTAACTTTAGTAAACACAATGACATTTGTTAGATTTTTGTTGTGTAATGAGAATTAGATTTACATCTTGCTGTTTAATAAAATCATTAAAAGAGAATATAACTCAGACTTTGTAGAAGGGAAAAAAATACAGCAGAAAAATTAAAATATACTTGCCTTTCCAACAAGCTTCAAACACCATGAAGTCCATTAAACATTTAATTTAATTAATATGCCTATTTCCTTGGTGATAACATTTACTGTTATAACATTTACCATATTTTAATATGCTTTACTGAATATGAGAAAGATCAAATATGTATCTTTTGGAGTATGTACCAGAGATATAACACACATTTCCTCTACTAGTATCATATGAAGCAGCTTGGGCCATTGTTTTATGCTATGCATATTATTCATTTTGAATATATATTTAGAGTAGTATTTTCCAAGTGGAAGAAGATAACTACTCACACGCATTTGTGATTCAAAGCTTTCATTTAGGCAATGACGCTCACCCATCAGTAGTCTTTCATGCCATATGTTTTTATAGCAGTTCTCTAAACACAAAGAGAACCTAAATATTCAGTGAGTTTCAAGCACATCAGACACCTCTGTGTTTATTAATAGATCTTTATGTGAGTTGAAAGAGAAAGATGACCTTTCCTTATAGGTCACTGCCTCCTGACTGAAATAATGAAATAATGTGTGCCCAATTTGGCCTTTAAATCTTAGGTCAATGATATGCCTCAGCCACATTAAAAAAAAAAAAAAAAAGGCTCAGCATTTCTCCAAAAATACTCAAGACAACCTCATAGAAGATGAATGGCACTTAAATCTTATTACTCGGAAAAGAACAAAGGTAATTTTTTAAAAAAAGCATTCCCTTCTCTTTTTATAACATGTTTATTAGTAACCATTATTTTACCAATCCTATCAAATATGATGGTTGGTGCCAAAAAAAATTTAATGATATTTCTAAGGAAATCCATGCCTTCTCCAAACATAAAAATGAAAAAAAAAAAGGGTGATATGTAAAAATATTTACATTTGTGACGTGTGATTAGCCTTCATTTCTACACAAAAGACATCACCCTTGCAAATATTTTTTTATAAAGCAGAAAGATAAAATGTGTCCAGTCCACTCTGAATTACTGTAATGTTCTCATTTAAAACCACCATCTGTCAGAGATAATCTTATTTTATACCAAGGGAACATCCACTAAATATTCATCCTCCTCATCCTGGAAATACGCTCATACAAGATTAGGGCCCTACCTGAGGAGATATGAATATTAGTCATTTTACTAGCTCATCTCTGAATGAACCTTAGAATAGACATCTGAGAAGTTTACACCTAAAGAGTATCATTCTTTTTAGGCTGAAGAGTGTGATTTCTGAGGGCTGCTATTAATTTACACATTCTGAGGCCAATGAGTTAATTTATACTATCTTGGCAACGAGCAGTTATCACCTATTTTGTTTGATTTTTAAAACAGAAATTTGCAAAGGTAAAGTTTGTTAAAATACAGCATATACCTGCAAGAATTTGGGTGGAAATAAAAAGCTAATGTTGGCATAACTGCTGAGGGGGAAAATTGGGTAAATCGTTCTCTTTTTGCATGGACGTTCCTAACTTCTAGACTACTTAATCACAGCTTCATAATTTATGCTTTATTTCCCTGGCTTTGGGGAAAAAAATACACAGGTCACTGTGAACTAAGAGCAGTCCTTAAAATATTCATGCTGCCTTCTATTCTTCATACAATAGTAATGAGAAAATTGAACATTTTGTTCAATTACAGAAAAAACTACTAAAAATTTCAAGTTATATATGAAGACAAATCATAAGTAAATTCAAGAAGAAAATAAAGCCTCCCCTCTCATTTCACAGATTTCCCAGGAGGATACTTCACATAAGCAGTAAAAATATTTGAAAGCATAACTTAGTAAGTCATAACTGCATCTATATCTAAAGTGAAATGGAAAAAGTGAGACCTTCATCCTAAACAGTGAAATAGATCATAATGACACTTTGGAAAGAAAGAAGTTTCAAGATGCTATATCATAACTGCTGGCTTACATTGTCAACCTGCATTTCTAGTCTTCATTTAGAATAGTGGCAGTCTTTCATGGCAAGGTTCCCCTGCTATTCTGTAATACATGAAAAAGAAGAAAGAGGTCTATTTACAAGATTCAACTTACCCGTAGGCAGAGAAGTAGCAAACACTTTAAAGAACGATTCTTGGCAAAGACTAGAAGTCTAAGATACAAAATTCAAACTAATGATCCTTCTGCAATTTTTATGATGTCCTTTACTTTAAAAAAAAAAAAAAAAGCTAAACTCTGAACAAACAGAAGTTCAATTGAGTAAAACTATGGTAAGAAACGTACTTTTAAAAATAGAGCTAATGACTCTCAAAATGTTCTTTTCTGAAAATAGAAGATATTTATACATTAAGTGCTAAAATATAAGTGTGCATTAACATTGATATTATCATTATCAATACCTCTGCACAGAGTTCACTTTGACATTGACTGTTATTGGTCACCTACTGCACACATTTGAAAGACAAAGTTTAATAACAAGTCTTCCCCTAGGGAAAATTATACCACAGTGGGGAAATATGAATGAAAAGGTTTAAATAATCATTGCAGTACAATGTAACAAGTACTTTATTATAATATGTGATAGATTTTCTTCAGAGGGTACCAGCAATCCCTCCCATCCTTGTATGTGCATGCCACTTCTCCCTTTAAGAGATGGGATCTTCCCTCTTGAATGTAGACTACATTTGTGACTCCCAGTGACCAATAAAATGGTGGCAGAAGTGCCACTGAACCAGTTCTGAAACAAGGCTTTAAGGGGCTCAGCAGCTTTCACTTTTGCTCTCTTAGAATCTAACCGCAATGCTATGTGATGCTAGTTTAGCCTATTGGAGGATGAGAGGCCATGTGGGAGAGCCATGTGAGTGAGACCATTCTAGTATTCCAGCGCCAACTGAGGTCCCACAGGACTGCAACCATACAAGTGAGCCCACATAAGAACAGCAGAACTAGCCAGCTGAGTCCAGCCAAAGGAATTATAAGAAACAGTAAACTGTTGTTTTAGGCTACTAAGTTTTGGGGTGGTTTGTTATGTAACAATGGATAAATGATATAAAATAAGGAAAAAATAATCATGGCATTCATAGACCTATAGAATCTAATCTAATTTTCCCAAGAATAATCAGCTAGTAAAGCACAAAAAACCAATTTCCCTGAATTTCCACCCAAGATTCAAGTATAGCGCAAAGGCAAAAATACAAGCTCTATTCTCAAGTTGAACACAAAATCCTGTGGCTGAATATGAATCCCATTAACCAATACAAAAGATGACCTACACTGGTGGGACACATTAGTATCCTCACTCAATAATAAATTCACAGTGATCCAGAATCTGGCAAAGATTCATGTAACAGCCCCAATTTAAAATATTACATCTAATTTGCTAACAAAATTTTGAAAGTGATATCCACATATTATATTTCAGAAACAAATATAACAGGACCATATAAGCTGAGCCTCCTTCAAAAATGCTTTATATGAGATATGGTTTAATGATAAGGCTTCTGACTGTACTGGGAGCATCAATCATTGAACAGCATCTCTTTCTTTTCTAAAACTGAATGATAAGCTATTACTCACATACTTACTATTGATCACTAGGATACAAAAACCTGTGTGGTAAATTCTAGTAGTTTAATTTCTGGGAAAATAGTTTGTGAACATGAATTTTAGGTTTTTCTTCCCAGAAAATAAATCATATTTTTTATTATAGATGTTAAGCAAAATTTTAAATAGCCCCATTTCTTTTCTTCTGCTTTTCTCTCACCTCCCACACTTCTTTCTCAGCCCATGGGATCTCATGCTGGCCTGAGTTCCTTTTGCTATTTCACAATTTTCTCAATTCCTCAGAAGAGCAATATTTGAATAACAAAATTAAGTATAACATAAATATGTCTTTTTAGATACATCTCCCAAAGGACTCCATGTCCCCAAATCACTCAACTCTTTTCCCCAAATCAACACGTTCAGTCCCTGAATACAGCTGGTATCAGCTAGTTATTCGCAAGAAAGCTTCAACACATGGCTAATAAAAATATCTCTTTAAATCTCTGATAGACTTAGAGACGGATGCTTTGAAAAATCAAGGAGGGCGGCCTTCAATAGTGCAAGGGAGAGAATCAAGTTAAAGAGCAGAGAATCACACCGGCAGTACCTGAGGATGTGTGCAAGAGGGAAGCTGTGCCTTTGGAGAAGGGAGAGGTTACTAAGGATCCACATTAACAGGAAGTTGGGATGTGTGTTGTAAATCCTTCACTCACCTGCCTCAGAAAATCTTCAGTAATTTATCCACTGCTTACTAACAATTTCTAAGAAAGAACTCTTTCTGCTGATGGAGAAAAGTGATAAATTCTGTCTCAAAGTTACACTCTGGGCTCAAAACAGATACTACTCATAGACCCAAGCGACTTCAGGATTATGCTCCTTTTAAACAGAAAAGGTGTTGCTGGAAGAGGCCACTCTTCTTGCACAAGAGGGAGAGCAATGATACTAGCATTTTAGTCTCTAAGAGTTCTTTCTTACACATATTGAAAAGGATGGTACGACGCCTGGAGGGATTCCACATCAGGACCCAGGAGAGAACAGATTTTCTACAGAATCTATGCATTTCAAACAGAAGTACCATGTTTCCATGGAGGGCATAGAATATTCTGCAACAATGTGATTTATATGGTTCTCTTACTTTTTTGACATTTGTTTCAGAGCAATTGCCTGAATACATTCTTTTTTATTGGGGGGGGGGCAAAATGTGGATAATAACATATGTTGAAAAAATAAAAAACAGTGTGATTATTTTCTATTTTCACCTATCATTTGAATATTATTTGTTACTCTCTTTACATCTCTTCTTTACCCTTCTTTACAATTCTTCAAAATATTAGGTTTATGTATGATCATTTATATTGGAAAAAGTAGAATAACTACAGAGGACATTCTGTTGAGTTCAAAATATTCAATTAGGAAAAAAAATCGATACATCATTTACTCACATTTATAGTCATTAAAGATTATCTACGAGTATCACACGGTAAATGTCCCTCTTTGCTTTAGTATAAACTGCAATCAAAAGTTTCCAATTAGCTATTAAATTATCATAATATGTTTTATAAATAGATAAGCTACTCTATTGAGCTTACAACTTCTTTATTCATGTTTATACATTCAGTCAGGAAATAGGTAGTTGGTTCATCCAAAGTGTCTAAATAAGAGTTATATATATATTATAAATAAATACCCAATATGACAGGTCAGTTATACCCAGTTTCTTAAGAGGCATCATTCACACTTTGTAAGGAACAACTCTTTTTTGTACCGGGGATGTCTGAGATCTGTGATGCACTCTTATTAGATGCCAAAGCACCCACCCATCATTGTGACAACAACCAAAAATGCCTCTCCACGTTTTCAAATGCCCGCTGAGGGGTAATAACACCTACTGCCCCAGTTAAGAATTACTAGATTCACTTTATAATTCAGGAGGGAATAAAAATCTTTTACAAAACTGAAACCAATGAAACCTCTACTTAACTTGGAAACCATAGTACTCTGCTTTTGCAACTGTAGCATTAGCAGTACTGTAACAAGTTTTATGGTCTAGTGTGTATTTATAGTATAGCTGTGCTAAACATTTTTGAAGGAGTGAGAAATTTGCATTTGTGATAATGCAGAAAGCTTACAGGGAAACTATACTTAAGTCTAGTAACTATATCATGGTCTGCTCATGAATCAATTGGCCCCAGGTACAGTTCTTTTTACTACTTTAAAATCCCCTTTCTTTGAGAAAAAGAATATTTAAATGTTACACTAAACTAATTCATTCCAATCAGTATCCCACATTTGTGGACAACACGAAAACAAATATTTTATAGACTTATCTAAAACTATTCTGACCACTGAAATTTGTCCAGTTAAATATTCAGCTACATCAATATTTTATTAGACCTTCCTTTTTTTGTTGAATTGTGGGGGAAGACAAGGAAATAGGAATATAGAAAAGGAATTAGTAATGGGAAAAGAGAAAAAAACAAAATCTTCTTGATTCTTAATTGCTCTAGGAAGCACAGTGTTCATAATATTTTGGGTTTAAGAAACTGATTTCAAAAAATTATAAGTATTTTTAAAATGAGGGAATAAATTGATGTTTCTAATAGCTCTCAAAGAGAACCTTCTTCTGCTAACACTTTTATGCAGTCATAATGCAGTATAAAGATACTTCAACTAATAATTGTTCATTGTAGGCCCATTAAATACAAAGAAAGACTATACTATCAGAAGTCCTTAATCAGAGGTACCTTCCTGACACCAATTTAGTCATAGGACTTTGCCCATCTCCCAGAGTAGAAAAGAGAAAGATACTGCTACTGACTCTTCAGTCTGCAGCTGGCCTTTCTTGTGCTAAATAGTTTTTATATATTTTTTTCTAACTTAGTTCCACAGCATTTCAGCAGCAGCATCACCATTTTACCAAAGATGAAGCTAAGCCTCAAATATGTCACACCACACATAAGTGTCATTAAAATAATATAAGAAAACTGATGATTAATAAGATAACCAGAAAACTCAGTTAAAGTCATGCTCCTTTATGTAAGTTATCAGTCTTGGGTAATTTCAAAATGGGTAGCAGAAAAATATAGGAGAGAAAATAGTTTCTATTTGTACTTTCCTATCCTCTCTAAAAAGAGATTCAGCAACTGGAGGCAGCTTACTACATATTCATCATAATTCATTCACTCATTCAACAAATGTATCTACCTACAACAAATATGATCATATTATTTTATTCCATCATTTATCAATTTTTTAAATGCTAGGGATAGTAATTTAAAGTGTTGGAATAATAAATAACTATGCAATCAACTATTGAACATTTAGTGAAAAATATTAACTGTTAAGTCATATGTGGGTCCTTCTAAAAGAATACATAAAATATATTAAAAAGCAAGCTAAAGTAGAATGGAGAATAGTATACATTACAGCAAATAATCAGAACAAATATTCCTACATAAATTTGACTTTATATACTTTTACCTTTATCTTAACAATTTCACTTTTTGACATAGCAAATAAAATTTTGCATTCACCACTGCAGTTTTTTATAAACAATGAACACAGTATACACACTTCTATGCATAAGAGTGCTTAACTTTTAATATATGTATATGCTCAATAAAGATAGTATAAAATAGAAATCTCATTCTCTGAGGAAGTCATTTATTAAAAAGAACTGTTATAGGGATTCCCTGGTGGCGCAGTGGTTGAGAGTCCACCTGCCGATGCAGGGGACACGGGTTCGTGCCCCGGTCCGGGAAGATCCCAATGCCGCGGAGCGGCTGGGTCCGTGAGCCATGGCCGCTGAGCTTGCGCGTCAGGAGCCTGTGCTCCTCAACGGGAGAGGCCACAACAGTGAGAGGCCCACATACCGCAAAAAAAAATAACAAAAACTGTTATAATAATGATTACATGTCTCATTTTGTTGTACCAAGATATAATGAAATACTACTTATTATTCTAATAAAATGCAATAAAAATGATCTTTCCCTGTGTTACTGTTGTGATTTTAAGGTCTCCCTATAAATCTTCTACTAACAAAAACAGTACTTCATCAATCGATGCCCCCATTAGAGACAGCAATGATGGTGACATCTTAAAGCTTTTATTGTACTGTACAGTTTAAAATTCACTTTCTCTTTTAATCTACATATCAATTCTGTTAGGTAGATATTATTATCCCCCATTTTACAGACATAAATATTGACACTTAAGGAAGTTTTTTTTTGTGTGTGTGTGTGTCAAATTACACAGCTAATTAAGGAAGTTAGGTAACATTCATTTTTCTTCAGGGCTTTTAATCACATTAAATGGATTCCTCTATTCAACATATGGATTTAATTTTCTATGAAAATAATACTGTAATTTCTCATTCCACACTAATCACAAATTTAAAATATCCTCTCAATACACCAGGAAAATCTATGTTTTAGTACTTATATAGTAAACATCCTAATTATGGATGTGACTCACATAAATAAGTTTTCACCCCACTTCACTGTAACTCTTTCTTAATGCCAGTATAAAAATTACTCTTTATTGTTACTTGTGAAAAAAGACATCAGGGAGATTCTGAACCAACAAAGGAAGAAAATACACGAAGGCAAGGGGAAAGAGAGATAAGGAGGGAGAGACAGAGAAACAGAGAGAAGAGAGAACAAACATCCAGCAGTAGTGATATGAATTATTTTTTTAGTTATCACAAAAGTAATAATTACACTGTAACTCCATGGGAACAATGGTAATTTCACAGTAGCTCATGTTACTGTTATCATCCTATATCCTGATAACTGTGAAATTAATTTGTGGCACTACTGTAAGTGTTGGCCATAAGCTGTTCCCTTGGTAACAGTATTATGCTACCATAGAGAAGGAATATTTGGCAGCAAAATGGACAGCAGCAAGCTGGTAATACATGGGAAAGCTTCTATCTAAATACACATAGCATAGCAATCACCTTTGGAGAAACTACATGGCTTTCCAAAAGAGTTCCCTCTGTTCACTGTCCAGTATCTGTTGACTGTAGTTAGTTCAAATGAATAGCAGGTAATGATCAAATTACCAGTTCATATTTAGTAACAGGGCCTTCTTATCTTTAAAAAATTGCAAGGAGAAAGTACAAAAATGTATTACATTTATCTTGCTCTCTTGTCTCTTTCCTCCCCTGAAATTATTACATGCCATTAGAAGCCATACCAATGTATACACACACACACAAACATACACAGTTCAATGAAAAGCATGCATGCAGCTGATAGCTAGGCAACCCTTAGGTATAAACAAAGATACTAGGCATATTTTTAAAACTATTTTGCTTAAGGATATTCATTTAAGAAGGAAGATCTTTTACATCTGCAGTCTACTACCTTCAAAGTCACAGAAGGAAAAGTTGAACATGTGGCCAAAAGTCTAGTAGCTTACATTTCTATTTTTTCTTTTTCAACATAAAATATTGAAGAGAGTATACACTAACGTGGAAGAGCATAACTGTGTGATACCACAAAAAATTCTGAATTAGAGATGTGTATTTTAAAAACCATGCACCCTAAGCTTTGGATGGCTTAACAACCCAGAGGCAAAGGGCAGATTCTCCAGCTCGCCCCTTCTTTCATAACACTAAGCAGGCTGAATACCACTCCAGGACAGCAACAAATTGGCTGAGCACACTGTTTAGATTAGCTAACATTTATGTGTCTATGCTAAACTAAGCATCACGAGACTGGCACTGTTTTGTCATTTTTCAGAGAGAAAATTCAGATATGAATTCTTCAGAGTTCAGTAAGTCTATTTTAAAATCTATTTTTGCTTTTGATATGATCAAACTGTACCTAGAGAGATAACTGCATCTTAATATTTATGATAAGCTTTTGCTGAGTAATATTTTCCGTATATATGCAACGCAAGGTCAATAGTTACTAGAAAGTCCTTTGTTTGGCGTATCATAGATTCCTGTCAGCCTAACTTCAGGGACTATTAGGTTCTGACAAGTTCTGCAGAAAAGTTAAATCACAGACAGAAATGTATTAAGCTTAGTTGGCTCCTACACACCAATCTTTTTTTCCCCCAAAGTACCTGGCACAGAGTAGGCTTACAATATTTGTTGAATAACTGAATAAATATTCTCAAAATCCTATTTGGCCATATTCCCCATAATGACATTGTCCTAACCTACATTTAGAGTCATCTCCTCTGATGTCTATTTCTCCAGAGTTATTCTCCTAATTTAGATCTCTGGATATTCTCTCTGCGATATCTTGGAAAAAAAAGATCAATGAGAATAGGAATTATTGGATATTATTTTATTTTATTTTATTTTATTTTTATAAGAACTAACCACACATAGGCTAACCACAAACTAAGCTAATAAACCATGGTTTAACAGAATTCTCCATAATAACCCAATAAATAGTGAAATAGTTTTTGCTATTATGAAGTTACCACCTATTCAGTATATGACCATGGGCAAGTTTCCTGACCCACTCGAATCACAGTATCTTCATACATAAAATGGGTATAATAATAGTACCTACCTCATGGGATTATTATTAGGGAGAAACAAGATGATCCATGTAAAGTATTTAGCATAGTGTTGAAAAACAGAAAGATCATATTAAATGTTTATGTTATTGTTATAATATCATATTAAACACATCAAAAGTATCGATACTTAAGATATATTCACTTCAGTGCTTAAAGTTTTATCTACTATGTCACCTAGCCTGGATATATTCCAAAACCTATGCTGAATAATCTTCCTTGTACCAGGAACTAAAGGTGGTATTGAAAAGAAACAGATTTTGGTGTCAAGCAGACAAGAGTATAAGTTACAGCTTTGTCACTTAAGAGAGTTCTCATCTGCAAATTACTGAAGCTTCTTGAATGTTAATTTTCTATTAAAAAGGGTGGAGATTATAAGTGTCCACTACGTTCTTCTGATTTTTAGAATAAAATTCATACTCCTTTCAATAGCCAATGGGTCATAGAACTCATCTTCCTCCACCAAACTCCATCCACGTTGCTTTCTTCAGAGTCCTCATACATGCCAAGCTTGATATCCATTCAAGGTGAGCCTGGAAACCCACGTACTTTACCTCAGTGGTACACCTCCCCTCACCCATGGAAAGCAACATTGAGGCATAGAGGATTTATATAATGATTAGTCGGGCACATTATGTCAACTGAAATAAGGTTTCCAGGAAGTTTGTATATTTGAGTAACTTCAGTATTTCTTAGGAATCACAAATGATTATCCTAGCCTTACAATAAAATGTGACCCTGATTTGTGTGATCAATAAGCAAATTTTCATGGAAATTACTGAGTATATGACAGTAACTTCTAGAGGCAAATTTATACCTGCATGAATAAGTTCTCATCCTGAAAAAAAAAAATTACCTTCTGAAAGTCCATGCTAGTTATCTGAAATAACAAAGGTGAAGTACAAACTATGTGATCCATCATAACGTGAAATAAACATGTATTGCTACTCTGTGATTTTGGTCTTTATCTCTGTCTGACCCATTTCTTGAGATTATTACCTCAAGATGCTCTCCCATGGAGTTTTCACTGGGAATACTTTAATCCAGTTTCTTAAAAATCCATAACAAATTACTAGGGTCTCAATGACTCAATAACACTCCTATGTTTCAAAAATGATATATAAAAAACATAATCTACAGTAAGTGTGGCTAAAGTATTTTATACCTGCAGTGTTGAATTGTTCCATTGGAGGAGAGCAGGAAAAAATTAAGTTCACATGCCAAAACTAGAAACTTGTTGTCACTTTAAAGTGTATTCTCTCTGAATTTACTAATTCAAAATCCCACAATTCCAACATGAATCTCTTAGCCTCCCATTCTGCTTGCTCAGTTTCCCAGTTACTACTGGTCTTTATGTTCTTCAAGATCTCTGCTATACTCTGTGTTGAAAAAATAGATAAAGTGAAGACACGCAGAACTAGACTACCAAATGGTTCAAGTCCCTGATTTGTTATTCATTATCTGTGTAACCTTAGACATGGTTCTCTTAACTGTGAAATTAATGTAAGAATAATACCTTGAATTTTAAGTAATAATAATACCCACCTCATTGTATTGTCACAAGAATTAAGTGAGTAATCATATGTAAAGTATTTAGAAAAGTTCCTGGCATAAGGTAAGTAAGCAATAAATTACAGCTATTATGATTGAGTCCTTCATTTTTTCTTTATTTTAGTTCCTCCCTTTTTTTACTTAAACTCCATTTTAATGATTTTAAAGAACCTTCTATACAGATGCCTATCCCCTTGTTTCCCAGTTCTTCCATTATGCCTTTCTTAGAAAATTCATATTCTGAATGAAAACTTTCATGCCCACAGAGAAAACCATATATACATGCAGAAAACCAGCAACATAATACAGCCGGTGTCACCAATTATCTGAGCTCTCAAGACTCCACAGAAACAGGACCTATTTCTTTGGTCAACTTCTCATTCTTCCATTCTCCAGAACAACTATGGAAAACTTTCATCTTTCCTCCTCACTGCCAAGCCATTTCTGTTCCATTCCTTTACCCTCAGCATGATAACCTTCCTTTTTATTTTTGTGACAAAAGCCTTTAGTTGGTGCTCCCTAACAGAGCTGTCACCAATTCTCTAAACCTGCTTGTAATGATCACTGTTTTTCTTCTGCCCCTTATCAAAACGGTATTTCTGGTCCTCTTCCTATCAAAGGCGAATACCCACAAATGTAAATGGATTCCATCTCCTTCTACTGTCTCTAAAGTCACATGCTTTCCATTTTCACCTCTTCTCCTTTCATCTCCCAGAACCTCCTTATTAGCATCTAATTATTTTTAGTCACTCCAATGTAATAACATTCTTCTCTGAATCCTACATCTCCTTCCTCCTATGAACAGCCAAAAAGTAGAAAGAAGTTTGTTGTCTATACTGACCATCCCCATTTTCTTCCTGCCTACTTATTTATTCATTCACTCCACAGTCTATTCCGGTCTACTTTCTGCTCCTACTTCTCCATGGATACACTCATGTTACTAAGTATGTCCACACCATTCACTCCAGAGAATACGTTTTCAGATCTCCTCTTACTTAGTCTTCCAGAAGCATTCAATAAAGTTGTCTACTCTCTCCCTGTTAAAGCACTCTCTTTCTTTCAACTTTAAAAATAGTATATTTTCCCCTTGCTTTTTTGGTCATTCCCCAGTCTCCTTTGTTTTCATTTGTGTTTTCCCATTCCTTTCCTAAATAATTGTTAATACTGGAGTTCTTCAAGATTCTACTGTGGTCTTTTGTCTCATTCTACACTCATTTCCATGGCTTCAATTATATCTCCATACTTATTATCTTTATGTCCTGCATTCTCAGATCTCCACACTACAACCCATCTCTGTCCTTATCTTTGGGCATGTATGTCAAATATAATTATTAATTCCTTCATTGTTCATTCAACAGATACATAGTGAACATTTGTCATGCCCCCGGAACAATTCTAAATGGTAGGGATGTACATTGAACAAACACACAAAACTTCCTGCCTTCACACAGCTTTATTCTATTGAGGGAGTTACATTAAATATAAACAAGTAATATAGACAGTATATTAGATAGCTGTGAATTCTCAGGAGAAACATAAATTAGGAAAGATGAATAAGAAACGTTGATGATGTAACTTGGGTTATGTTTAGATAGCAGCCAAGGAAGGTGTCTCTAAGAAGGTAAGATTTCAGTTCTTCAGAGAGAACTGAAGACTGAGAGGAAGCAAAGGGCATAGAGAATGGCAAACTCCTGTGTTCTGTGAAACTTTTTACAGTTTGCCTCCTCCCTCTCTAATCAAATTTTCAGTCATGTATATTGACTTTTCACTGCCTGACATTTTTTTAAAAATTCTTATGCCTTTCTTAATTGTTTACTACTTTGCAATAAATGTTAAACATGATTTATTTTATTATTTGAATAGTAGTGTCTTATCTTCATGCAAACAGATCCTCTTTTAATTTATTTGAGAAGTAAGCAGGATATAAATAATAAAATAAGTCAAAGTAAAATATATCAGTATGTGAGTTGAGCTTTTACTTTGTAAAGAAAGGGCAATATGCGTAATAGAAAAAGAGATGCAAAGAAGCCGGATTGTAGTGGGTAGAGGTATGACTGAAAGGTAAAGACATGGAGCCACACTGTTTAGATTACTTATTCCAAAAGGTTGGCAGTGAAACGCCTTCCAGATAAATTTGTAGTTAGATACAGCACAATTCTGACAGTTGGCTCTTAGTGAATTCTTTCAGGTTTTTAAAACTATTTAATTATGAACATAAGCCTTAATTAAGACAAATCTTTCTTCTGCCTAAGTAAGAAACTGCTTAAATGTCGGAGGGCAAGACTAAAAGTTTCTGTCTAAACTCATTTTACAGTCTCCACATTTACATACAACGTGCCATGCTACCAGGAACCACTAAGCACATTCTCACACAGGTTCAGAGCCATCCATGCTCCAGTAAGAACTTTGAACTTGAAGAAATATACAAGAAACCATTGAGTCAGAAGCAATTTCTACTACCCAAAGTACCATTTGTTGCCCTTTGGGTGTCCCAGATACATTCCTCAGATATTTCTGTTACCAAGACTCCCAGCTTAATCTTTGCAAGACTCACTATGTGAGATCCTGAATTTTGGGACCTTATTCTCTTTAGTGCAGATGTCAGAGCCGTCTTATTTATCCTTCATGCCTTAACTGATCTTTCTGAAATCTAGAACTTTTACCATTAAAAAAATATATGTTTTACATGTCTACAAATCTATATAATGAACATATTTATCCCTCTCAGGCTATAGTCCAAGGTATGGCCCTGAAATGGCTTCAGGTTTTTTCTTCAAAAATTCTATAGGATCCTATATCAGTTTTTCTTTTTTTTTTTTTTTTTCCTTATGGTTGTTGTTGTTTGATTTACCCCACCAGTAACATTTTTTTTCTCAAAGTAAACTGAACTGGCTTATCAAGATATAGTAAAGTAAAAAGACATCTGCAAAAAACTTGATACAGGCAAAAGCAGTGTTTAAATGATTCAAAGTTTTGTTCTTACATGTCTTCAACATACTAGTTTATTATTCTTTTCAAATAAACACATTATTTTCTCAAACCGAAGGTATGAAATTATTACAATAAAAGCAAATTAAATGCTGTATAATTATCTCATTTATATGGCTAAGGTTATTAGCTTATATATAATGTCTTTAAAATAACTATTTGCAGTTATGTTTCAAACTGCAGATTTGACACACCAGCCAGGAGGAATGCTACAATTCCTGCTGTGCTAAACTTACTGAAACAAATAGAAAAAACACTTTATTTTGTTTTGTTACTGTTTTACTATTTTGTAATTGGACTACCCTACAGGAAATACTCTTCTTTATATCACTGAGTTAGTATAATAATCTTGTTTCATGCTCTTCCTTTATATACAGCATAAGGATTTCTGAATTATTATTTTATATGAGGGATAAAAATAATGACAAAAAATTTTTAAGATATTAATCAAAAGCTGTGTTAGAACTACTTGTAATGGCAAATGCTCCTAATAATATGATTGAATGTATTTTTTGACAATGGAAATATGGGCACACATACTTATATCCAAGTATCTATAAAATGCGACTACACAGATAGATAGATAAGAAGCATTCTGAAAAAAAAAATGTCTTCTCCAAATGTTTTAAATGAGTAACACCATATATCTTACTATTCAAAGATTACAAAGTTGTTGTTTTTTTCCTTTCAATTATTAACTAAAATAAGGCTAAAAAGCAAAGTCTCCTTGTATACAAAGTAGTCTTGAAATTTATATCTGGAGACTATCATTTAGGGTTATATTCAGTGATGCTTATATATTATGTGTTCCATGATTAATTTTGTCAAAATAAATAACTTTTATGAAAGTGCTAATATCCTCATAGAAGAATTAAAAACGATCTTTAGAAAATGCTTGATAACTCCACTCCATCTCTCCCTGGATTCCACATGCTAAGACCACTTTTAAAGAGAATTTTGTCACTGAAGTAAAAAATTCATTTAAAAGGTTTTTAAGCTGGAGTAGCTTTATGAACAGTTGTGCTAACAGCAATAAAATGTTATTTCTAGTGAATAATGAAAAGTCTTATCACATTCCATTTAGAGAAAAAACAAACTTGTTAATAGGCTAAATGTTTTTTTTTTCTTAACCATAATTCTCATTTAATGCAGACATCTTTGGGGGGGGGAAAGGGGTGCATATAATGGTATATAACATCTAATTTGGAGCTCTATATAAATACCACCTGTTTCTTAAGTTCTATCAGCACTTACTGAGGATCAGATTATAAGGATACCAAAAACTTTATTTTATATAAAAGCACACATAGAATTTCTTCAGGAACAGGCACTTGTGAATATAATAGTAACAAAAAATAAAAAGGAACTAAATATAATTTTGCAAATTACAGCCTACGGTATCATGTCCTAAAGTTCTGTCCCAAAACTCACTATTTCAGAGGATTTTAACATGTTACAAAAATTCATTAAGAAAAATAAATAAATGCATTTATTTCATAAAACCTTAATTAGACACATCCTACAACGTGTCTTTGACATTATCTATCCCTACAGAATCTCATTGATATTTCTCTTCCTAGACCAAAGTCTATGGCATTTGATTGTGTTCACCCAGGTGTAGCATACTCAGTGATACAGAATTCTCTCCTGAGTAAAGAAGAGGGAATTAAAGAAATTAGAAGATAACAGGTTGCATATTCTAGTTGTAAAAACAGTTACTTTAGGAAAAGTAAGTGCTTAAGTGGTCATATAAAAAGCCCTATTAAAACCAATTAAGCGGGCTTCCCTGGTGGCGCAGTGGTTGGGAGTCCACCTGCCAATGCAGGGGACGCGGGTTCGTGGCCCGGTCCGGGAGGATTCCACATGCGGCGGAGCGGCTGGGCCCGTAAGCCATGGCCGATGGGCCTACGCTTCCGGAGCCTGTGCTCCGCGGCGGGAGGGACCGCAACAGTGAGAGGCCCGCGTACCGCAAAAAAACAAACAATTAAGCTTTGTCTGTTAGGATTTGTAAACCTACACTTTTGAGCACTGAACTGAGTTGACAAGACCAATTAATAACTAATTCTTATCAAAGTAGTGAAATACTTCATTTACATTTGGGATAACCTGCATGTATATTATTTTGGTTTTGAAAAAATAAACACTAACTTGACACTTGCTAAAATATTCTGTTAAAACAAGCAATGACCTGGGGCTCTATTTCGATTCATTAAATGAAATATAAATTAAAAATGTTTTGAAAAATAAGGCTCATAGACGTTAAGAAGCTTACTAAAAATTACAGTCAGTCTGAGGGACAGAGTCAAAATTAAAACTCTGAAAGGATAGAAGACTGACCAATTGAAAGGTAAAGCACATTAATTTTGGTTTAAGGAAGATGAGTTTTGCATGACAAACATGCAAATGTCAAATAAGCATTTAGAGCTTTGGGTTTGGGGTTCAAGAAAGTGATGTGGCAGATAATACAGATTTAAGAGACAATAACTAACACACAGACTACGAATAAAGGCAAAATAAGGAGGTGCGATCACTAAAGGCATGAATGCAAAGTGAGAACAGGACCCAAGAGGAAAAATATTAAATATTCTGCTTGAGGGAGGGAGACACAAGAGGGATATGGGGATATATGTATACATATAGCTGATTCACTTTGTTATACAGCAGAAACTAACACAACATTGTAAAGCTATTATACTCCAATAAAGATGTTAAAAAAAGATATACATATAAGATATATGTATATACATATATATGTGTATATATACATATATACATATGTATATATACACAATGGAATATTACTCAGCCATAAAAAAGAATGAAATAATGCCATTTATAGCAACGTGGATGGACCTAGAGATTATCATACTAAGTGAAGTAAGTCAGAGAAAGACAAATATCATGATATCCCTTATATGTGGAATTTTAAAAAAAGGATACAAGTGAATTTATTTACAAAACAGAAACTGTCTCACAGGCTTCAGAAACACACTTATGCTTACTAAAGGGGAAAGGTTGGGGTGGGGAAGGGATAAATTAGAAATTTGGAGTTGACATGTACACACTACAAAATATAAAATAGATAATCAACAAGGACCTACTGTATGGCACAGGGAACTCTACTATTATTAGGATATTATTTAGGATAAGGATATTCTGTAATACCCTAAATGGGAAAAGAATCTGAAAAAGAATAGATAACATGTATATGTATAACTGAATCACTTTGCTGTACGCCTGAAACTAACATAACATTGTAAATCAACTGTATGCCAATATAAAAGAAAATGTTTTTAATTAAAAGAAAAAATATTCTGCTTGAAATGAATAAAACAAACAAAAGGAAAACAAGATTTGTTTT